>NW_022144715.1:0-5686 GCF_007565055.1 Rhinopithecus roxellana
TATACCTATATCTATTATATCTATTATGTCTATCATACCTATACTATTATAACTGTTATGTCTATATTTTATAGGTATATCTATATGTCATATTTTATACCTATATTATATGTCTGAATTTATACCTTTATCTATTATGTCTATATTTTATACCTATATCTATATACTATTAGGTATATTTTTCCTATATCTATTATATCTATTAGGTGTATATTTTATACCTATATCTATTATATCTATTAGGTGTATATTTTATACCTACATCTATTATATCTATTATGTCTATATTTTATACCTTTTCTTTTATATCTATAATGTCTATATTTTATACCTATATCTATTATCTATTATGTTAATATTTTATACCTATATCTATTTTATCTGTGACAATATTTTATACCTATCTATTATATCTATTATGGCTATATTTTATACCTATAGCTATATATCTATTATTTCTATATTTTATACCTCTATCTCTTATATCTTTAAGTGTATAGTTTATAACTCTATTACATCAAGTATGTCTATATTTTTTTACCTTTATCAATTATACCTATTTTGTCTATAATATGTATATAAATAATATATTTATTATGTCTATATTGTATACCTACATCTATTATATCTATTATGTCTATATCTTAAACCAACATCTTTTTATCTATGATGTCTCTTTTATATCTATATCTATTATGTCCATTATGTGTATATTTTATACCTATATCTATTATATCTATTATATCTATATTTTACACCTATATCTATTATCTTTAATCGATAGTTCATACCTATGTCTATATCTATTATATCTATATTTTATACCCATATATATCATATGTATTATGTCTATGTTTTATACCTATATCTATTATATCTCTTATGTCTATATTATATACCTATATCTATTATATCTATTAGTCTATATTTCATACCTACATGTATTATATCTATTATGTCTGTATTTTATACCTATATCTATTACGTCTATATTGAATAACTATATGTTTTATATCTTTTATGTCTATGTTTTGTAAATATATCTATTATATCTATTATGTCTGTTTTTATACCTATATCTATTATATCTATTATGTCTATATTTTATCCCTCTATCTATTATATCTATTATGTCTGTATTTTATAACTCTATCAATTTTATCTATTATGTCTATATTTTATACCTATATCTCTTATGTCTATTATGTATATCTTTTATACCTATATATATTATATCTATTATGTCTATATTTTATACCTATATGTATTAAGTATTAATTTTATACCTATATTTAATTATATCTATTAGCCTATAGTTTATACCTATATCTATTATGGTCTATATTTTTATAATACCTATGCTATTATGTCTATATTTTATACCGATATATATGTCTATATTTTATACCTATATCTATTATACCTATTATGTCTATATTTTATACCTTATATACTATAGATATGTCTATATTTTATACCTATATCTATTATATCTATTATATCTATATTTTATATCTATATCTATTATACCCATTTGTTTATATTTTATACCTATAACTATTTGTCTATATTTTTTACCTATATCTATTATATGAATTATGTCTATATATCATACCTATAACAATTATCCTCTTATGTCATAATTTATTCCTATATCTTTATGATCTATTATTTATACGTATCTATGTATATTTTAAACTTATATCTATTTATATCTATATTTTATACCTCTATCTATTATATCTTTTAGTGTATAGTGTATAACTCTATTTATTACATTAATTATGTCTAATTGTTTTTACCTGTATCAATTATACCTATTTTGTCTATAATATATAGATAAATATATATTTATTAAGTCTATATTGTATACCTACACTATTATATCTATTATGTCTATCAGAAACCTACATCTTTTATATCTATGATGTCTATATTTTACCTATATCTATATGTCCATATGTGTATATTTACCTATATCTATTATATCTATTATATCTATTATATCTCTATTTTACAGCTATACCTATTATAACAATTTTCTATATTTCATATGTATTTCTATTATACATTATATCAATATTTTGTACCTATATCTATATATCTATATTTTATACCTGTATCTATTATAGATCTATTAGTCTACACATTTTATACCTATATATGATCTATTAGTCTATATTATACCTATATCTATTATGTCTATATTTTATACCTATAACGATTTTATCTACATTTTTTACAATATATCTATTGTATCTGTTTTATTTATATGTTGTAACTATCTATTATATCTATATTTATACCTATATCTTTATAACTATTATATCTATATTTCATACCTGTAATTATTATATCTATATCTATACCTATATCTATTATACCTATTTATTCTATATTTTACACACGTATATCTATTTTATCTATATTTTATACCGATTTTATTATATCTATTATGTCTATATTTTCTTCCTATATCTATTATATCTTTTATGTCAATATTTTAACCTATATCTATTATATCTGGTGTCTATGTTTTATACTTATATCTATTATATCTATTATGTCTATATTATACCTATATCTATCATATCTCTTATGTCTATATTTTATACCTATATCTAAGATATCTATTATGTCTATATTTTAAATACCTTTATCTATTATATCTATTATATCTATATTTTATACCTATATCTATTGTATCTATTATGTCGTATTTTATATCTATATCTGTTACATCTATTATGTCTATATTTTATACCTATAATATATATCTATATATGTAATTTTTGTACTATATCTATTTTATTATCTTTATTTTATACCTATATCTATATCTATTGTTCTATATTTCATAGCGATATCTGTTATATTATATTTTATACCTATATGTATTATATCCATAATATCTATTTTTATACATATATCTATATCTATTATATCTGTATTTTATATCTATATCTAATAGATATATTATATCTATATTTTACCTATATATATTTTCTATATTTTATACCTATATCTCTTATATCTATATTTTTATCTATATCTATTATACTATTATATCTATATTTTATACCTATATCTATTGTATTTATTGTGTCTATATTTTATACCTATATGTATTATATCTCTTTATCTATATTTTAAACCTATATCTATTATATCAATTATGTCTATATTTTATACCTAAATCTATTATATCTATTAGTCTATATTCATAACTATATCTGTTATAGCTATTATGTCAATATTTTATACCTATATCTATTTTATCTATATTTTATAAATATATCTATTATAACCATATTTAACCTATATACATTTTATCTATTTTGTACCTATATCAGTTATATCTATTATATTTGTATTTTTTATAATTATATCTATTATATCTATATTTCTACATATATCTATTATATCTATTGTCTGTATTTATCCCTGTGTCTATTATATCTATTTTTTATACGTACATCTATATATCTATATATCTATATTTTATGCTTATATGTATTATATCTATATTACATACCTATGTCTATTATATCTATTGTGTATATTTTATACCTATACTAATATATCTCTTTTGTCCATATTTTATACCTATATATCTATTATCTATTATGTCTAAATATTATAGCTATATTTATTATTTCTATATTTATACCTATAAGTAGTGTCTATATTTTTATACCCGTATCTATTATGTCTATTATGTCTATATTTTATACCATATCTATTGTATCTATTATGTCTATATTTTAAAACTATGTCTATTACATCTATTATTCTAGATTTTATACCTATATCTATAATATCTATTATGTCTGTAATTCACACCTATATCTATATGTCTTTTATGTCAATTTTTATACCTATATCTATTATATCTCTTATGGCTATAGTTTATACGTCTATTTATTGTATCTCTTATGTCTATATTTTATGCCTACATCTATTATAACTGTTATGTCTATATTTTATAGGTATATCTATTATGTCTTTATTTTATACCCAGATCTATGATGTCTGGTGTTTATACCGGTATCTATTATGTCTTTTTTTATACCTATATCTATTATATATATCTATATTTTATTCCTATATCTATTATTACTATATTTTATACCTATATCTGTAATGTCTACATTTTACACCTTTATCTATTATATCTATTATATCTATATTTTTTACCTATGCTATTATCTATATTTTATACCTATATCTATTATATCTATGATGTCTTGAATTTATAACTGTCTATTATATCTATTATGTCTTTATTGTATACCTATATCTAATATATTTGTTATGTCTATATTTTATACCTATAACTATTATATCTATTATGTCTATATCTATTATACCTTTTATGTCTATATTTCATAGCTTTATCTATTATGTCAATTTTGTCTGTATTTTATACGTATATCTCTTATATCTATATTTTATACCCGTATCTATTATATCTATTTTGTCTATATTTTATAACTATATCTATTATATCTATTATGTCTACATTTTATACCTACATCTATTATATCCTTTATATCTATATTTATACCTATATCTATTATATCTATTGTTTATAACTATGTGTATTATATCAATTATATCTAGTTTTTATAACTATATCTCTTGTATTTATTATAACTATATTTTATACCTATATCTATAATATCTATATTTTATACCTATATCTATTATATCTGTCATATCTATATTTTATACCAATATCTGTATCTATGATATCCATATTTTTATACCTATATCTATATATCTATTATATCAATATTTGATAACTATCTATTGTCCCTATTTATACCTGTATCTATGGTATCTATTCTGTCTGTATTTTATACCTATATCTATTATGTTTATATTTGATACCTATATCTATATATCTATTGTCTATATTTTTATCTCTATATGTATTGTCTATATTTTAAACCTATATCTATTATATCTATTATGTCTATATTTTATAACTATATCAATTATAACTTTTATGTCTACATTTTATACCTATATTTATTGTATCTATGATGTCTATATTTTATACTTATATCTATTTTATATATTATATCCGTATATTATACCTATATCTATTATATCTATTATGTCTATATTTTATACCTATATCTATTATGTCTATATTTTATAACTATATCTATTATATCTACTATGTCTTTATTCTATACCTACATCTATTATATCCATTATAATTATATTTTATACCTTTATCTCTTATATCTAATTTTTATACCATGTGTATTATATCTATTATATCTATATATTATAACTATAAATATTATATCTATTATAACTATATTTTATACCTATATCTTTTATATCTGTTATATCTATATTTTATACCACTATCTGTATCTATGATATCCGTATTTTATACCTATATCTATTATATATATATATCCATTTTTATACATAATCTATTATACCTATTATATCTATATTTGATACCTATATCTATTATGTCCATATTTTATACCTATATCTATGGTATCTAATATGTCTATATTTTATACCAATATCTATTAGTTTATATTTGATACCTATATCTATTATATCTATTTTCATATTTTTTATCTCTATATGTATTGTCTATATTTTAAAGCTATATCTATATTCTATATTACGTCTATTTTTTTACCCATTCTATTAT
>NW_022144716.1:0-25059 GCF_007565055.1 Rhinopithecus roxellana
ATAATAGATATAGGTATAAAATATAGACATAATAGACATATGTTCAAATATAGACATAATGGGTATAATAGATATAAGTATGAAATATAGACATAATAGATATATTAGGTATAGGTTTAAAATAAAGACATAAAGATAGATATAGTTTATAAGATATAGACATAATAGATATTATAGATATAGGTATACAATATAGACATAAAAGATAGAATATGTATAGGTATAAAATATCGACATAATAGATATAATAGATATAGGTATAAAATAGAGACATAATAGATATAATAGATGTAAATATAAAATATAGACATAATAGATTACGTATGAAATACAGACAAAATGCTAAAAGAGATATAGGTTTAAAATAGACATAATAGATATAATAGATATAGGTATAAAAATATAGATATAATAGATATAATAGATATAGATATAACATATAGATATCATAGATATCATAGATATAGGTATAAAATATATATATAATAGCTATAGGTATAAAATACAGATATAAGAGATATAATAGATATAGGTATAAAGCATAGACATAACAGATATAATAGATATAGGTATAAAATATAAATAAATAGATATAGATATAAAATATAGACCTAACAGATATAATATATATAGGTATAAAATATAGACATAATAGATATTGGTATAAAATAGTCACATAATAGATATAATAGAAATAGGAATAAAATATAGACATAATAGATATAATTGATATAGGTATCAAATATAGACATAATAATTTTAATAGATATATGTATATAATATAGAATAATAGATATAGGTTTAAAATATAGACAAAATAGATATAGGTATAAAATATAGATATGAATATAATAGATATAGGTATAAATATTAACATAGAGATAATAGAGATGGGTATAAAATATAGACTTAATAGTTATAATAGATATAGGTGTAAAATATAGTCATAGTAGATATAATAGATATAGGTAAAAAATATAGACACAATGGATATAATAGATATAGGTATAAAATATAGACATAATAGATATAATAGATATAGGTAGAAAATATAGACATAATAGATATAGGTATTAAATATAGACATAATAGATATAGTAGAAATAGTTATAAAATAGACATAATTGACATAAGTATAAAATACAGACATAATAGATTTAATGTATATAGATATGAAATAAAGACATAATTGATATAATAGATATAGGTATAAAATATAGACATAAGAGATATAATCGATATAGGTATAAAAATAGACATAATAGATATCATTATAAAATATAGACATAGATATAAAAGATATAGGTATAAAATACACATAATAGATATAATAGATAGAGGTATAAAATATAGACATAATAGATATACATATAGATATAAATTACATAATAGAGGTAGGTATCAAATATTAGATATAATAGTTATATGTATAAAATACGGACATAATAGATATAATAGATATAGTTATAAAATATAGACAAAATAGATATAATAGATATAAGTACAAAAATAGACATCTGGATGATATCGATATAGGTATAAATATAGACATAATAGATATCGTTATAAAATATAGACATAGATATAATAGATATAGGTGTAAAAATATAACCTAATAGATGTAATAGCTATAGGTGGAAATATTGACTATTAGATATAATATATATAGGTATAAATATAGACAGAGTAGATTAATAGATATAGTTATAAAATATAGACATAATGGATATAATAGATCTAGGTATAAAATATACACATAATAGATATAATCGATATAGGTATAAAATAAAGACATAATAGATATAATAGATATAGTTATAAAATATAGACATAATAGATATAATAGATATATGTACAAGATATAGACATAATCGATATAATAGATATAGGTATAAAATATAGACATAATAGATACAATAGATATAGGTATGAAATATAGACATAATATATATAATAGATACAGATATAAAATATAGATAAAATAGATAATAGCTTATAAGTGTGTAAATCTAGACATAATAGATATCAGATATAAATATACCCATAATAGATTTCATAGATATAGGTATATAAAATATATACATAATAGATATAACAGATATAGTTAGGAAATATAGAATACTAGATCAAATAGATTATAGGTATAAAATATCGACATATACTATATGGATAAACTATAGGACAAAATAGATATAGGTTATAAATAGTACAACTATATAAATAGATATAGATATAAAATATAAAACAATCATAGATATAATTGAGATGGTATAAAATATAGACGTAATAGAGATCATAATAGTGTATGTGTAAAATATAGACATAGTAGATATCGTAGAATAAAGGTATAAAATATAACATAATGGATATAACAGATATAGGTATAAAATATATACATAATGGATATAATAGATATAGGTATAAAATATATACATAATCGTATTAGGTATTAAATATGACATAATAGATATAATCGAAATAGTTATAGAATATAGACATAAAGATATAATTGATATAGGTATCAAATATATACATAATGGTTATAATACATATAGGTATGAAATATAGACATAATAGATACAATAGGTATACTTTTAAAACAAAGACAAAATAGATATAATAGATATAGGTATAAGATATAGACATAATAGATATAATAGATAAAGGTATAAAGTATGGACATAATAGCTTTATTAGATATAGGTATAAAACATTGATATAATAGATATAGGTATAAAATATAGACATAATGGATATAATAGATATAGTATTAAATATAGACCTAATAGATATAATCGATATATGTATAAAATATAGACAATAGATATCGATATAAAATATAGACATAATAGATATAGGTATAAAATATAGATATAGATATATTGGATATAGGTATAAAATGTAAAAATAATAGCTATAATAGAGATGTGTACAAAATATAGACGTCATAGATATAATAGATATAGGTGTAAAATATGGACATAGTAGATATAACAGATATAGGTATAAAATATAGACATAATATAATAGATATAGGTATAAAATATAGACATAATAGACATAATAGATGTAAGTATAAAATATAGACATAATAGATGTAGGTATAACATATAGACATAGTAGATATAATAGAAATAGGTATAAAATATACACATAATAGATATAATAGATACAGGCATAAAATATAGACATAATAATTATAATAGATATATGTATGAAATATAGACAAAATAGATATAGGTATAAAATACAGACATAATAGATATAATAGATATAGGTATGAAATATAGATATAATAAATATAATAGGTATAGGCATAAAGTATAGACATAATAGATATAATTGATATATGTATAAAATATAGACATAGTAGATATAATAGATATAGGTGTAAAATATAGACATAATAGATATAATAGATACATGTATACGATATACACATAATCGATATGATAGATATAGGTATAAAATATAGACAAAATAGATATAAATGATATAGATATAAAATATAGACATAATAGATATAATAGATATAGGTATAAAATATAGACATAATAGATATAATAGATATATGTATAAGATATAGAAATAATCGATATAATAGATATCGGTATAAAATATAGACATAACAGATATAATGGATATAGGTATAAAATATAGACAAAATAGTTATAATACATATAGATATAAAACACAGACATAATAGATATAATAAATATAGGTATAAAATATAGACATAATAGATATAATAGATATATGTATAAGTTATAGATATAAGAGACATAAAAGATATAGATATAAAATAGAGACATAATAGTTATAATAGGTATAGGTATGAAATATAATCGTAATAGATATATAGATATAAGTATAAAGATATAGACATAATAGATACAATAGATATAGGTATAAAATATAGACATAATAGATATAAAAGATATAGGTATTAAATATAGACATAATAGATATAGGTATAAAATACAGACATATTAGATATAATAATTACAGGTATAATATATAGACATAAGAGATATAATAGATACAGGTATAAAATATAGACATAATAGATATAGATATAAAATATAGATATAATAGATTTAATAGATATACGTATAAAATATAGACATAATAGATATACTAGATATAGGTACAAAATATAGACATAATAGATAAAATAGATATAGGTATAAAATATAGACATAATAGATATAGGAATAAAATATAGACAAAATAGATATAGGTATAAAATATAGACATAGATATAATAGATATAGGAATAAAATGTAAAAATAATTGATATAATAGAGATGCGTATAAAATATAGGCGTAATAGGTATAATAGATATACGTGTAAAATACAGACATAATAGATATCATAAATATAAGAAGAAAATATAGACATAATAAATATAATATATATAGGTACAAAATATAGACATAATACATATAGGTATAAAATATAGACATAATAGATATTATAGGTATAGTTATAAAATATAAACATAATACATATAGGTATAAAATATAGACACAATATATATATAGATACAGGTAAAATATAGACCTAATAGACATAGTTATAAAATAGAGACAAAATAGATATAATCAGTATAGGGATAAAATATAGATACAATAGATATAATAGATACAGATATAAAATATACATATAATAAGGATTATAGACATAGATATAAAATATATAAATAATAGATATAATCGATAAAATATGTATTGGCATAAAATACAGATATAATAGATAGAATAATATAGGTATAAAGTATAGATGTAATACATATAATAGATACAGGTATAAAATATAGGTATAATAGATATAGGTATAAAATATAGACATATTAGATATAATAGATAATGGTATAAAATATAGACAAATTAGATATAATAGTAATATGTTTAAAATATAGATATAATAGATATAGATATAAAATATAGACATAATAGATATAGGTATGAAATATAGACATATGAGATATAATAATTATAGGTGTAAAATATAGACATAATAGATATAATAGATATAGGTATAAAATATAGACAAGAGATATAATAGATATATGTATAACATATAGATATAATAGATATAATGGATATAGGTATCAAATATAGATATAATAGATATAGGTATAAAATATAGATATAGTGGATATAATGGATAAGGCATAAAAAATAGACATTAATAGATATAATAGATATTGGTATAAAATATAGACATAATAGATATAATAGATATAGATATAAAATATAGACATAATAGATATAAGCATATAAGTATAAAATATGGACATAATTGATATAATAGATATAGGTATAAAATACAGACATAATAGATATAATAGATATAGGTATAAACATATAGACATAAGAGATATAATATCTATAGGAATAAAATATAGACATAATTGAAATAGGTAAAATATATAGACAAAATAGATATAGGTATAAATGTAGACATAGATATAATTGATATAGGTATAAATATAAACATAATAGATATAATAGAGATGGTATAAAATATAGACGTAATAGATATAATAGATATAGGTGTAAATATAGACATAGTAGATATAATAGATATAGGTATAAAATATAGAAATAATAGATATAATAGATATAGATATAAAATATAGACATAATAGATATAGGTATAAAATATAGACATATTAGATATAATAATTATCGGAATAAAATATAGACATAAGAGATATAATAGATATAGGTATAAAATATACAGAAATTGATATAATAGTTATAGGTATAAAATATACACATAATAGATATAGATATAAAATATAGACATAATAGGATTAATAGTATAGGTATAAAATATAACAAAATAGATATAACAGACATAGGTATAAAATACACACATAATAGATATAGGTATAAAATACAGACAAAATAGTTATAGGTATAAAATATAGATATAGATATAATCGATATTGGTATAAAATATAAACATAATAGATATAATAGAGATGGATATAAAATATAGACGTAATAGATATAATAGATATAGGTGTAAAATGGTAGACACACTAGATATAATAGATATAGGTATAAAATATAGACATAATGGATATAATAGATATAGGTAAAAATTATAGACATAACAGATATAATAGATATAGGTGTAAAATATAGACATAATAGATATAATAGATAAAGTTAAAAAATATACACATAATAGATATAATAAATATAGGTATAAAATATAGACATAAGAGATATAATAGATATAGGTATAAAATATAGACATAATAGATATAATAGATTATAGGTATAAAATATAGACATTATAGATATAGGTATTAAATATAGACATTATACATATAATAGAAATAGGTATCAAATATAGACATAATAGATATAATAGATATAGGTATCAAATATACACATAACAATAATAATAGATATAGGTATAAAATATAGACATAATAGATATAGGTACAAAGTATAGACATAATGGTTATAATAGATATAGGTATGAAATATATACATAATACATATAATAGGTATAGGTTTAAAATAAAGACATAATAGATATAATAGATATAGGTATAAGATATAGACATAATAGATATAATAGATATAGGTATAAAATATAGACATAATAGCTTTAATAGACATAGGTATAAAACATTGATATAATACATATAATAAATATAGGTATAAAAATACAGACATAGTAGATATAATAGATATTGTAATAAAATATATACATAACAGATATAATAGATATAGATATAAAATATAGACATAATAGATATAAGAGATATAAGTAAAAAATATGGACATAATAGATATAGGTATCAATACAGACATAATAGACATAATAGATATAGGTATTAAATATAGACATAATACATATAAGAGATATACGTATAAGATATAGACATAATAGATATAATAGATATAGATATAAAATATAGACATAATAGATATGATAGGTAAAGGTATGAAATATAGACATAATATTTATAATAGATATATGTATAAGATATAGACAAAGTAGATGCAATAGATATAGGTATAAAATAGAGACATAATAGATATAGTAGATATAGATATAAAATATAGACATAATAAATATAGGTATAAAATATAGACATATTAGATATAGTAATTATAGGTATAAAACAGACATGATATATATAATAGATATAGGTATAAAATATAGACATAATACATATAATAGATATAGGTATAAAATATAGACATAATAGATATAGGTATTAAATATAGACATAATAGATATAATAGAAATAGCTATAAAATATAGACATAATACATATAATAGATATAGGTATCAAATATAGACATAATAATTACAATAGATATAGGTATAAAATATAGACATAATACATATAGGTACAAATATAGACATAATGCTTATAATAGATATAGGTATGAAATACAAACATTATAGATATAATAGGTATACTTTTAAAATGAAGACATAATAGATATAATAGATATAGTATAAAAAATAGACATAATAGATATAATAGATATAGGTATAAAATAGAGACATAATATATACAATAGACACAGGTATAAAATATTGACATAATAGAAATAGGTATAAAATATAGACAAAATAGATATAAAAGATATAGGTATAAAATATAGATATAATATATATAGGTATAAAATACAGACACAATGGATATAATAGCTATAGGTATAAAATAGAGACATAATAGATATAATAGATATAGGTATAAAATATAAACAAATAGAAATAATAGATATAGGTGTAAAATATTGATATAATAGATATAGGTATAAAATATAGAAAAAATAGATATAATAGTTATAGGTATAAAATATAGACTTAATAGATATAGATATAAAATATAGACACAATAGATTTAATAGATATAGGTACAAAACATAGACGAAATAGATATAACAAAGATAGGTATAAAATACAGACATAATAGATAAAATAGATATAGGTATAAAATATAGGCATAATAGATACAGGTATAAAACATAGACATAGTTATAATAGATATAGGTGTAAAATATAAACATAATAGATATAATAGAGATGAGTATAAAATATAGACATAATAGATATAATAGATATAGGTGTAAAATAAAGACATAGTAGATATAATAGATATAGGTATAAAATATAGACATAATGGATATAACAGATACAGGTATAAAATATAGACATAATAGATATAGCTATAAAATATAGACAAAATAGATATCGGTATAAATTATAGACATAGATATAATAGATACAGGTATAAAATATAAACATAATAGATATAATAGAGATGGGTATAAAATATTGACGTAATAGATATACTAGATATAAGTGGAAAATACAGACATAGTAGATATAGTAGATATAGGTATAAAATATAGACATAATGCATATAAAACAAATAGGTATAAAATGTAGACATAATAGATATAATACATATGGGTATAAAATATAGACATAATTGATATAGGAATGAAATACAGACAAAATAGATATTATAGAAATAGGTATAAAATATAGACATAATAGATATCGGTATAAACTATAGACATAATAGATATAATAGATATAGGTATAAAATATAGACATAATAGATGTAGGTATAAAATATAGACAGAGTAGATATAATAGATATTGGTATAAACTATAGACATAATAGATATCGGTATAAACTATAGACATAATAGATATAATAGATATAGGTATAAAATATAGACATAACTGGTATAAAAATGTAGGTATGAAATATAGACCTAATAGATATAGGGATAAAATATACACATAATAGATATAATAGATATATGTATAAGATATAGACATAATAGATATCATAGATATAGGTATAAAATATAGATATAATAGATATAAGAGATATAGGTATAAAATACAGACATAATAGATATAATAGATATAGGAATAAAATACAGACATAATTGAAATAGGTATAAAATATAGACAAAATAGATAGAAATATAGGTATAAAATGTAGACATAATAGGTATAATAGATATAAGTATAAGATATAGACATAATAGATATAACAGATACAGATATAAAATATAGACATAACAGATATAATAGGTATAGGTATGAAATATAGACATAATAGATATAATAGACATATGTATAGGAGGTAGACAAAATAGATAAAATGGATATAGGTATAAAACTATAGACTTAATAGATATAATAGATATAGGTATAAATATAGAATAGTAGATATAATAGATATAGGTATAAAATATAGACATAATAGATAACGGAAAAAATATAGGTATAATAGATATAATAGATATAGGTATAAGGTATAGACATAATAGATATAATAGATATAGGTATTAAATATAGACATAATAGTTATAATAGTAATAGGTATAATATATAGACATAATAGATATAATAGATATAGGTATCAAATATAGACAAAATAATTATGATAGATATAGGTATAAAATATAGACATAATGAATATAGGTACAAAATATAGACATAATGGTTATAATACATATAGGTATGAAATATACACATAGTAGATATAATAGCTATAGGTTTAAAATAAAGACATAATAGATATAATAGATATAGGTATAAAGTATAGACATAATAGATATAACAGATATAGCTATAAAATAGAGACATAATATATATAATCCATATAGTTATAAAACATAGACATAATAGATATATTTATAAAATATAGACATAATAGATATAATAGATATAGGTATCAAATATAGATATAATAGATATATGTATGAAATATAGGCATAACAGATAAAATAGATATAGTTATAAAATACAGACATAATAGATAAAATTGACATACGTATGCAATATAGACATAACAGATATAGGTATAAAATATAGACAAAATAGATATAGGTATAAAATAAAGACCTAGATATAATAGATATAGGTATAAAATATAAACATAACAGATATAATAGAGATGGGTATAAAATATCGACGTAATAGATATAATAGATATAGGTGTAAAATATAGACATAGTAGATATAACAGATATAGGTATAAAATATAGACATAAAAGATATAATATGTATAAAGTATACACCTAATAAACATAATAGAAATAGGTATAAAATACAGACATAATAGATATAATAGATATAAGTATAAAATATAGACGTAATAGATATACGTATAAAATACAGACAAAATAGATATAACAGATATAGGTATAAAATATTAACATAATATATATAGTAGATATAGGTATAAAATATAGACATAATAGATATAATAGATATAGGTATAAAATATAGACATAATAGGTACAATAGATATACGTTTAAAATATAGATATAATAGATATAATAGATATAGGAATAAAATATAGATATAATAGCTATAGGTATAAAACACAGATATAATAGATGTAATAGATATAGGTATAAAATATAGACATAAAAGATATAATAGATAATAGGAATAAAATACAAATAAAACAGATATAGGTATAAAATATAGACATAACAGACATAATAGATATACGTATAAAATAAAGACATAATAGATATAGATATCGGTATAAAATATAGACTTAATACATACAAACGATATTGGTATAAAATACAGACATTATAGACAATAGATATAGGTATAAAATATAGACATAATAGATATAATAGATATAGGTATAAGATATAGACATAATAGATATAATAGATATAGATATAAAACATATACATAATAGATATAATACATACAGGTATAAAATATAGATATAGTAGATATAGGTATAAAATATAGATATAATAGATTATCATAGACAGACATAATAGATATAATAGATATACGTAAAAAATATAGATATAATAGATATAGGTATAAAATATAGACGTAATAGATATAATAGATATAGGTATCAAATATAGACATAATAGATATCGGTGTAAAATAGAGCCAGAATAGATATAACAGATATACTTCTAAAATATAGATATAATCGTTATAATAGATATAGGAATAAAATATGGACATCAGAGATATAGGTATAAAATATAAACATAATAGATATAATCGATATAGGTATAAAATACAGCCATAATAGATATAGGTATAAAGTATAGACATAATAGATATAATGGATATCGGTATAAAATATAGACATAATACATAAAAAAGATATAGGTATAAAATATACACATAATAGATGCAATAGATATAGCTATAAAATATAGACATAATAGATATAATAGATATAGGTATGAAATATAGACATAATAGATATGAAATATATAGGTATAAAATATAGACATAATAGATATGATAGATATAGATATAAAATATAGACAAAATAGATATAATAGATATAGGTATAAAATATAGACATAATAGATGTAACAGATACAGGTACAAAATATAGACAATAGGTACAAACAAATGGAAGAACACACAATAGACACAACAAACAAATGGAAGAACATACCATGCTCATGGATAGGAAGAATCAATATTGTGAAAATGGCCATACTGCCCAAGGTTATTTATAGATTCAATGCCATCCCCATCAAGCTACCAATGACTTTCTTCACAGAATTGGAAAAAACTGCTTTAAAGTTCATAGGGAACCAAAAAAGAGCCCGCATTGCCAAGACAATCCTAAGTCAAAAGGAGAAAGCTGGAGGCGTCACGCTACCTGACTTCAAACTATACTACAAGGCTACAGTCACCAAAACAGCATGGTACTGGTACCAAAACAGAGCTATAGACCAATGGAATAGAACAGAGTCCTCAGAAATAATACTGCACATCTACAGCCATCTGATCTTTGACAAACCTGAGAGAAACAAGAAATGGGGAAAGGATTCCCTATTTAATAAATGGTGCTGGGAAAATTGGCTAGCCATAAGTAGAAAGCTGAAACTGGATCCTTTCCTTACCCCTTATACGAAGATTAATTCAAGATGGATTAGAGACTTAAATGTTAGACCTAATACCATAAAAACCCTAGAAGAAAATCTAGGTAGTACCATTCAGGACATAGGCATGGGCAAGGACTTCATGTCTAAAACACCAAAAGCAACGGCAGCAAAAGCCAAAATTGACAAATGGGATCTCATTAAACTAAAGAGCTTTTGCACAGCAAAGAAACTACCATCAGAGTGAATAGGCAACCTACAGAATGCGAGAAAATTTTTGCAACCTACTCATCTGACAAAGGGCTAATATCCAGAATCTACAAAGAACTCAAACAAATATACGAGAAAAAAACAAACAACCCCATCAAAAAGTGGGGAAAGGATATGAACAGACATTTCTCAAAAGAAGATATTCATACAGCCAACAGACACATGAAAAAATGCTCATCGTCACTCGCCATCAGAGAAATGCAAATCAAAACCACAATGAGATACCATCTCACACCAGTTAGAATGGCAATCATTAAGAAGTCAGGAAACAACAGGTGTTGGAGAGGATGTGGAGAAATAGGAACACCTTTACACTGTTGGTGGGATTGTAAACTAGTTCAACCATTATGGAAAACAGTATGGCAATTCCTCAAGGATCCAGAACTAGATGTACCATATGACCCAGCCATCCCACTACTGGGTATATACCCAAAGGATTATAAATTACTCTACTACAAAGACACATGCACACGTATGTTTATTGCGGCACTATTCACAATAGCAAAGACTTGGAATCAACCCAAATGTCCATCTGTGACAGACTGGATTAAGAAAATGTGGCACATATACACCATGGAATACTATGCAGCCATAAAAAAGGATGAGTTTGCGTCCTTTGTAGGGACATGGATGCAGCTGGAAACCATCATTCTTAACAAACTATCACAAGAAGAGAAAACCAAACACCGCATGTTCTCACTCATAGGTGGGAACTGAACAATGAGATCACTTGGACTCGGGAAGGGGAACATCACGCACTGGGGCCTATCATGAGGAGGGGGGAGGGGGGAGGAGGGAGGGATTGCATTGGGGAGTTATACATGATATAAATGATGAATTGATGGGTGCTGACGAGTTGATGGGTGCAGCACACCAACATGGCATAAGTATACATATGTAACAAACCTGCACGTTATGCACGTGTACCCTAGAACTTAAAGTATAATTAAAAATAAATAAATAAATAAATAAATAAATATGATTATAAATTATAAATATAATAGATATAATAGATATAGGTAAAAATATAGATATAATGGATACAGGTATAAAATATGTTTATAATAGATATAGGTATAAAATATAGATATAATAGATATAGGTATAAAGTACAGACACAAGAGATATAATAGATATACGTATAAAATATAGACATAATAGGTATAATAGATATAGGTATAGAATATAGACATAATAGATATAATAGATATAGGTATAAAATATAGACATAATAGATATGGGTATAAACATAAACATAAGAGATATAATAGATATAGGTATAAAATATAGACATAATAAATATAATCGATACAGGTATAAAACATGGACAAAACAGATATAGGTATAAAGTATAGAGGTAATCGATATAATAGATATAGGTATTAAATATAGACATAATAGGCCGTGCGCGGTGGCTCCCAGCACTTTGGGAGGCCGAGATAGGCGGATCATGAGGTCAGGAGATCGAGAGCATCCTGGCTAATACGGTGAAACCCCGTCTCTACTAAAAAATACAAAAAACTAGCCCGGCGACGAGGCGGGCGCCTGTAGTCCCAGCTACTCGGGAGGTTGAGACAGGAGAATGGCGTGATCCTGGGAGGCGGAGCTTGCAGAGAGCTGAGAGCCGGCCACTGCACTCTAGCCTGGGCAGCAGAGCAAGACTCCGTCTCAAAAAAAAAAAAAAAAAAAAAAAAAATAAATAAATAAATAAATAAATAAATAAATATAGACATAATAGATATAGGTATAAAATATAGACATAAAAGATATAGGTATAAAATACAGACATAATAGATATAGGTATAAAATATAGACATAATAGATATAATAAATATAGGTATAAAATATAGACTTAATATATATAGGTATAAAATATAGACATAAGAGATATATATAGGTAAAATATAGACATAATAGACATAATAGATATAGGTATAAAATATCGACATAATAGATATAATAGGTATAGGTATAAAATATAGGAATAATAGATATAATAGATAGAGGTACTAAATATAGACATAATAGATATACTTCATAGAGTTATAAAATATAGACATAATAGGTATTATAGATAGAGGGATAAAATATAGACATAATAGATATAATAGATATAGGTATAAAATACAGAGATAATAGATATAATAGATATAGGTATAAAATATAGACATAATAGATATAATAGATAGGAATAAAATATAGACGTAATAGATATAGGTATAAAATATAGACATAATAGATATAATTGATGTAAGTATGAAATATAGACATAATGGATATAAAAGATACAGGTATAAATTATAGACATAATAGGTATAATAGGTATAAAATATAGACATAATATAGATATAGGTATAAAATATAGACATAATAGATATAATAGATAGAGGTATTAAACATAGACATAATAGATAAAGTTATAAAATAGAGATATAATAATTATAGGTACAAAATATAGACATAATAGATATAGATATAAAATATACACATAATAGATATAGTAGATACAGGTATAAAATATAGGCATAATAGATATGATAGAGTTATAAAATATAGACATAATAGATATAATTGATAGAGTTATAAAATATAGACATAATAGATATAATAGAAATAGGTATAACATATAGACAAAACAGATATAATAGATATAGGTATGAAATGCAGACATAATAGATATAGTAGATATAGGTATAAAATAAAGACATAATAGATATAGGTATAAATATAGACATGATAGATATAATAAATAAAGGTATTAAATATAGACATGAAAGATATAATAGATATAGGTATGAAATATACAAATAATAGATATAATAGATATAGGTATAAAACGTAGACATAATAGATATGATATATATGGGTATAAAACATAGATATAATACATATGATATATACAGGTATGAAATATAGACATAATAGATATAATAGATACAGGTATAACATATAGACATAATAGATATAGGTAAAAAATGTAGACATAATGGATATAATAGATATAGGTAAAAAATATAGACATAATGGATACAGGTATAAAATATAGACAGAATAGATACAACAGTTATAGTTATACAATATAGAGATAATAGTTATAATAGATATAAGTATAAAATATAGACATAATAGGTAAAGTTATAAAATAAAGACATAATAGATATATGTATAAAATACAGACATCATAGATATAGGTATAATATATAGACATAATAGATATAATAGATATAGGTGTAAAATACTGACATAAAAGATATAATAGATATAGGTGTAAAATATAGACATAAAAGATATAATAGATATAGGCATAAAATGTAGACATAATAGAGATAGGTATAAAATTTAGATATAATAGATACAGGTATAAAATATAGACATAAGATATATGATAGATATAGGTGTAAAATATAGACATAATAGATATAATAGATATAGGTAAAAAATATGGACAGTATAGATATAATAGACATGGGTATAAAATATAGACAAAATAGATATAATAGATACAGGTGTAAAATATAGATATAATAGATACAGGTATAAAATATAGACATAATAGATAAAATAGAAATACGTATAAAATATAAATAAAATAGATATAGATATAAAATATAGATATAATAGATATAATAGATACAGGTGTAAAATATAGATATAATAGATATAATTATAAAATATATATGTTATAGATATAATAGATATAGGTATAAAATATAGACATAATAGATATAATAGTGACAGGTACAAAATATAGATATAATAGATATAGGTATAAAATAGAGATATAATGGATATAATATATATATGTATAAAAAATAGGTATAATAGATACAGGTATAAAATAAAAACAATAGATATATTATATAAAGGTATAAAATATAGATATAATAGATATAATTATAAAATATAAATAAAATAGATATAATAGATATAGGTAAAAAATATAGATATAATGGATATAGGTATAAAATATAGTTGTAATAGATATAAGTATAAAATATAGATATAATAGATATAATAGATATAATAGATATAGCCATAAAATATAGACATAATAGATATGATAGATATATGTAGAAAACACAGATATAATAAATATATATGTATAAAATATAGATATAGCGGATATAATAGATATAGGCATAAAACACAGACATAATAGATATAATAGATATAGGTGTAAAATATAGACATAATATTTGGTTATAAAATATAGACATAATAGTTATAATAGATATAGGTGTAAAATATAGACATAATAGACATAGGTATAATATTTAGACATAATAGATATAATAGACATAGGTATAAAATATAAACATATATATAAAATAGATGTGGTATAAAATATACACATAAGAGATATAATCGATATAGGTGACAAATATAGACATAATAGATACAGGTATTAAATAGAGACAAAATAGATATACTAGATATAGTTATAAACTTTAGACGTAATAGATATTATAGATATAGGTATAAAATATAAACATAAAAGATATAATAGATATAGGTATAAAATATAGACATAATATATATAAGAGATATATGTATAAAATATAGACATAATAGATATAAGAGATACAGGTATAAAATATAGATATAATATATATAGGTATAAAATATGGATATAATAGATATAATAGGTAGACATAATAGATATAATAGATATAGATATAAAAGATAGATACAATAGATATAATGGATATGGGTATCAAATATACATATAATATATATAGGTATAAAATATAGATATAGTGGATATAATAGATATAGCTATAAAATATAAGCATAATAGATATAATAGATATAGGTATAAAATATAGAGATAATAGATATAATAGATAAAGATATAAGATATAGACATAATAGATATAATAGATATCGGTATAAAATATAGACATAAAAGATATAATAGATAGGGGTATAAAATATAGATATAATAGATATAGGTATAAAATATCGATATAATAGGTGTAATAGATATACGTATAAAATATAGATATAATTGATAAAGGTAAAAAATATAGATATAAAAGATATGATAGATTTAGGTATAAAAAATAGATAAAATAGATATAATAGATATAGGTATCAAATATAGACATAATAGATATAATAGATAGAGGTATACAATACAGACATAATAGATATAATAGACATAGGTATACAATACAGACATAATAGATATAATAGATATAGGTATAAAATATAGACATAATAGATATAATACATAAAGATATAAAATATAGACATAATAGATATAGGTATAAAGTATGGATACAACAGATATAATAGTTATAGGTATAAAATATAGACATAATAGATATAATAGATATCGGTATAAAATATAGACATAATAGATATGGGTATAAAATAGAAACACAATAGATATAATAGATATAGGTATCAAATATAGATATAATAGATATAGGTATACAGTACAGACATAATAGATATAATAGATGTAGGGATAAAACATAGACATAATAGATATAAGAGATATATGTATAAAATATAGACTTAATAGATATAATAGATATAGGTATAAAATATAGACATAATAGATATACGTATAAAGTATAGACATAATAGATATAATTGATATACGTATAAAATATAGACATAATAGATATAGGTATAAAATATAGACATAATAAATATAGTAGATATAGGTATAAAATATAGACATAATAGAAATAATAGATACAGGTATAAAATATAGATATAATAGATATAGGTATAAAATATAGACATAAAGATATAATAAATATACGTATAAAATATACACAGAATAGATATAATACATAAAGGTGTAAAATGAAGACATAACAGATACAGATATAAAATAAAGACAGAATATATATAATGGATATAGATATAAAATATAGACATAATATACAGTTATACAATATAGACATAATAGATAAAATAGATATAGGTATAAAATATACACATAATAGATATCATCGATATAGGTATAAAAAATAGACATAATAGATAAAGGTATAAAATAAAGATAGAATAGATATAATAGATATAGTTATAAAATATAGACGTAATAGATATTATAGATATAGTTATAAAATATAGACATAATAGATATACGTATAAAATATACACATAGTTGATATAATAGATATAGGTATAAAATAGAGGCATAATATAGATATACAATATAGACATCATAGATATGACAGATATAGATATAAAATATAGACATAATAGATATAATAGATATAGGCATAAAATATAGACATAATAGATAAAATAGATACAGGTAGAAAATATAGATACAATAGATATAGGTATAAAATATAGATTCAATACATATAATCGATATATGTATAAAAAATAGATATGATAGATACAGGTATAAAATGTAGACAATAGATATAATAGATATAAGATTGAAATATAGATATAATAGATACAATTATAAAATATAAATATAATAGATATAATAGATATAAGAAAAAAATATAGATATAATGGATATAGGTATAATTTTTTGTTAAAATAGCTATAAGTATGAAATATAGATATAATAGATATAATAGATATAGGAATAAAATACAGACATAATAGATACGATAGATATATGTATAAAATATAGATATAATAGATATAATGGATATAGGTATAGAAGACAGATATACTAGATATATATATAAAATATAAACATAATACATATAATCACTACAGGTATAAAATATAGACATAACAGATATAGGTATAAAGATTACACATAACAGATATAATAGATAGAGGTATAAAATATAGACATAATACATACAATAGATATAGGTATAAAATATAGACATAATAAATATAATAGATATAGGTATAAAATATAGACATAATAGATATAACAAATATAGGTATAAAATAGAGACATAATAAATTTGATAGATATAGGTATAAAAAATAGACATAATAGATATAATACACATAGGTATAAAATATGGACATAAGAGATATAATAGATAGAGGGACAAAATATAGACATAATAGATATAATAGATAAAGGTATAAAATATAGATATAATTGATATAATTAGAACATATAGATACAATAGATACAGGTATAAAATATAGACATAATAGATATGATAGATACAGGTATAAAATATAGACATAATAGATATAATAGATATAGGTATAAAATATAGACATAATAGATATAATAGATATAGGTATACAATAGAGACATAATAGATATGATAGATATAGGTATAAAATATAGATATAATGGATATCATAGACAGTTGTAAATATAAATATCATAGATATAATAGATATAGGTATAAAATATAGACATAATAGATATAATAGATATAGGAATAAAATATAGACATAATAGATATAATAGATACAGGTATAAAATATAGATATAATAGATATAGGTAAAAAATATGGATAAAATAGATATAATAGATATACATATAAAATATAGATATAATAGATTTAGGTATGAAATATAGATATAATAGATTTAATAGATAGAGGTTTAACATATAGACATAATAGATATAATAGATATAGTTATGAAATATAGACATAACAGATATAATAGATATAGGTATCAAATATAGACATAATAGATATAATAGATATAGGTATGATTTATAGACATAATAGATATAGGTATAAAATATAGATATAATGGATATAATAGATGTAGGTATGAAATATACACATAATAGATATAAAGTATATAGGTATAAAATATAGACATAATAGTTATAATTGATATAGGCATAAAATATAGACATAATAGATATAATAGATATAGGTATAAAATATACACATAAGAGATATAGGTATAAAATATAGAAATAACTTATAATAGATATAGTTATAAAAAATAGACATAATAGATATAGGTATAAAATATAGATATAATAGATATATGTACAAAAAATAGACATAATAGATACAGGTATAAAATATAGACAATAGATATAGTAGATATAGGTATAAAATATAGATGTAATAGATATAATTATAAAATATTAATATAATAGATATAATAGATACAGGTAAAAAATATAGATATCATGGATATAGGTATAAAATATGGTTATAATAGATATAAGTATAAAATATAGATATAATAGATAATATAGATATAGGCATAAAATATAGACATAATAGATATGATAGATATATCTAGAAAATATAGATATAGTAGATATAATGGATATAGGTATCTAACATAGATATAATAAATATAGGTATAAAATACAGACATGATAGATATGATAGATATAGGTATAAAATATAGACATAATACATATAAAATATAGGTATAAAATATAGACATAATAGACATAATAGATATAGGTATAAAATATAGACATAATACATATAATTGATATCGGTATTAAATATAGACATAAAAGATATAATAGATACGGGTATAAAATATAGATATAATAGAAATAGGTATAAAATATCGATGTAATACAAATAATAGATATCAGTATAAAATATAGATATAATAGATATAGGTATAAAATATGGATATAATAGATATAATAGATATAGGTATAATATATAGATATAATAGATATAATTATAAAATTTAAATATAATAGATATAATAGATAAAAGTATAAAACATAGATATAATAGATATAGGTATAAAATATAGTTATAGTAGATATAGGTATAAATATAGATATAATAGATATAATAGATATATGTATAAAATATAGACATAATAGATATAATAGATATAGGTATAAAATATAGACATAATAGATATACGTATAAAATATAGACATAATAGATATAATACATATAGGTATAAAATATAGACATAATAGATATAGTTATATAATATAGACATAGTAGATATAGGTATAAAATATAGACATAATAGATATAGGTATAAAATATAGACATAATAAATATAATAAATATAGGTATAAAATATAGACTTAATATATATAGTTATAAAATATATACATAATAGATATTATATATAGGAATAAAATATTGACATAAAAACATAATAGATATAGGTATAAAATATAGACATAATAGATATAATAGATAAAGGTATAAAATGTAGACATAATAGATACAGGTATAAAATAAAGACATAATAGATATAGGTATAAAATATAGACATAATAGATATAATACATATAGGAATAAAATATAGACATAACAGACGTGAGTATAAAACATAAACATAATAGATATAATAGATATAGGTATAAAATAGAAACATAAGAGATATAATAGATATAGGTATAAAATATAAACATAATAAATATAATTGATACAGGTATAAAATATAGACGTAATAGATATAGGTATAAAGTATAGACATAATACATATAATATATATAGATATAAAATATAGACATAATACATACAAAAGATATAGGTATACAATATAGACATAATAGATATAATAGATATAGGTATAAAATATAGATATAATTGATATAACAAATATAGGTATAAAATAGAGACATAATAGATTTGATAGATATAGGTATAAAATAAAGACATAATAGATATAATAGACATAGGTATAAAAGATAGACATAATAGATATAATACATATAGGGATAAAATATAGACATAATAGATAAAATAATAAAGGTATAAAATATGATATAATCGATGTAGGTATAAAATATAGATATAAAAGATATAATAGATAGACGTATAAAATATAGATATAACTGATATAGTCATAAATATAGATATAATTGATATAGTCATAAAAATATAGATATAATAGAATATAATAGATATAGGTATAAATTATAGGTATAATATATATAATTATATAATATAAATCTAATAGATACAGGAGATATAGTTATTAAATACAGATATAAGAATATAGGTATAAAATATAGTTATAATAGACATAGTTGTAAAATATAGACATATTAGATATAATAAATATAGGTATAAAATACAGACATAATAGATATGGTATAAAATATAAACATAATAGATATAAGAGATATAGGTATAAAATATAGACATAAGAGATGTAATAGATATAGTTTTAAAATATAGACCATAATAGATATAAGAGATGTAGGTATACAATATAGACGTAATAGACATAATAGATATAGGTACAAAATATAGACACAATAGATATAATAGATATAGGTAAAAAATATAGATATAATAGTTATAATAGATGTAGCTATAAAATATAGACATAATAGAAATAATAGATAAAAATATAAAATATAGACATAATAGATATAATAGATACAGGTATAAAATATAGACATAATAGATATAACAGATATAGATATAAAATATAGACATAATAGATATAGGTATAAAATGTAGACATAATAGATATAGGTGTAAAATTTAGACATAATAAATATAATAGATATAGGTATAAAATATAGACATAATAGATATAATCGATATAGGTATTAAATATAGACATAGTAGATATAGATATAAAATATAGACATAGATATAATAGATAAAGGTATTAAATATAGAACATAATAGATATAGTTATACAATACAGACATATAGATATAGGTATGAAATATAGACATAATAGATATACGTATAAAATATAGGCATAATAAATATAATAAATATAGGTGTGAAAATATAGATATAATAGATATCGGTATAAAATTACAGACATAATAGATATAATATATATAGGAATAAAATATAGACATAATAGACATAGTAGATATAGGTATAAAATATAGACATAATAGATATAATAGATATAGGTATAAAATATAGGCATAATAGATATAATAGAGGTATAAAATATAGACATAATAGATATAATTGATAGAGTTATAAAATATAGACATAATAGATAGAGGGATAAAATATAGACATAATAGATATAATAAATATAGGTATTAAATATAGACATAATAGATATAGTATAAAATGTACACATTATAGATACAATAGATATAGGTATTAAATAGACATAATAGATATAGCTTTAAAATATAGACATAATAGATATAATGGATAGAGTTATAAAATATAGACATAATAGATACAATAGATAGAGGGATAAAATACAGACATAATAGATATAATAGATATGGGTATAAAATACAGACATAATAGATATAATAAATATAGGTATAAATATAGACCTAATAGATATAATTGATATAGGTATAAAATACAGACGTAATAGATATAGGTAAAAAATATAGACATAAGAGATATAATAGATATAGCTATAAAATATAGACGTAATACATATAGGTATAAAATATAGACATAAGATATAATAGAGGTAGGTATGAAATATAGACATAATCGATACAATAGATATAGGTATAACTGATAGACATAATAGGTATAATTGATATAGGTATAAAATACAGACATAATAGATATAATAGATATAGGTATAAAATATAGATATAAAAGATATAATAGATATAGGTATAAAACATAGACATAATAGAAATGATATATATTGGTATAAAATATAGACATAATACTTATGATATATAGGTATAAAATATAGACATAAGAAATATAATAGATATAGGTATAAATATAGACATAATAGATATAGGTAAAAAATATAGAACCTAATAGATATAATAGATATAGGTATAAAATAAACACATAATAGATATAGGTATAATATATAGACAGAATAGATACACCAGATATAGTTATACAATATAGAAATAATAGTTATAATAGATATAGTTATAAAATATAGACATAATAGGTATAGGTGTAAAATACAGACATAAAGTTATAATAGATATTGGTGTAAAATATAGACATAAAAGATATAATCTATATAGGTATAAAATGTAGACATAATAGAGATAAGTATAAAAAATAGATATAATAGATAGAGGTATAAAATATAGACATAATATATATGATAGATATAGGTATAAAATATAGGCATAATAGATATAATAGATATAGGTAAAAAATATAGACAGAATTGATATAATAGACATAGGTTTAAAATATAGACAAAATAGATATAATAGATACAGGTGTAAAATATAGATATAATAGATATAGGTATGAAATATAGACATAATAGATATAATAGAAATTCGTATAAAATATAAATATAATAGATATAGGTATAATATTTAGACATAATAGATATAATAGATATAGGCATAAAATATAGACATAATAGATATAGGTATAATATTTAGACATAATAGATATAAAGATATAGGTATAAAATATAGACATAATAGATAAAATAGATATAGTTATAAAATATAGACATAATAGATATATTTATAAAATATAGACATAAAGATATAATAGATATATGTACAAAATATACACAGAATAGATATAATAGATATAGGTGTAAAATATTGACATAATAGATATAGATATAAAATATAGAAATAATATATATAATGGATATAGATATAAAATATAGACATAATATATAGTTATATAATATAGACATAATAGATATAATAGATACAGGTGTAAAATATAGACATATAGTTATAAAATATAGACATAATAGTTATAATAGATATAAGTATAAAATATAGACATAACACACATAGGTATAATATTTAGACATAATAGATATAATAGATACAGGTATAAAATATAGATATAATAGATATAGGTATACAATATCGTTATAATAGATGTAGGTGTAAAATAGAGATATAATAGATATAGGTATACAATATAGACATAATAGATATAATAGATAGAAGTATAAAATAGAGACGTAATAGATTTAACAGATATAGGTAAAAAACAAATATAGACATAAGCTATGATAGTAGGGTAACATATAGACAAATAGATATAAAGATATAGTCAAATATATAGACAGATAGCTTATGTATAAAAATTCGACCTACTATATATATGATACA
>NW_022144717.1:0-92426 GCF_007565055.1 Rhinopithecus roxellana
TAGGTTTAAAAGATGGACATAATACGTGTAATGGATAGAGGTATAAAAAATAGACGTAATAGGTATAATAGATATAAGTATAAAATATACGCATATTAGATATTAGAGGTATAGGTATAAAATATAGATATAATGGACATAGGTCTAAAATATAGATATAACAGATATAATAGATAAAGGTATAAAATATACATATAATAGATATAATAGATATAGCTAAAATATATAGACATAATAGATATAATAGATATAGTTATAAAATATAGACATAAAAGCTATAACAGATATAGGTATATTATATACACATAATAGATATACGTATAAAATAAAGACATAATAGATATAATAGCAAGAGGTATAAATTTCAGACATAATAGATATAATATATTTAGGTATAAAATGTATTTAAGTATAAAATATTAGGCATAAAATAATATAAAATCAGATATAGTTATAAAATATAGACATAATAAATATAATAGATATAGGTATAAAATATAGATATAATAGTTATAAGAGATTTAGTTATAAAACATAGACATAATAGATATAATACATATAGGTATAAAGTATAGACAGAATAGATATAATAGATATAATTATAAAGTATAGACATAATAGATATGATAGAGGTATGAAATATAGACATATAGATATAATAAATATAGGTATTAAATATAGACATTATACATATAAGAATAAATGATAGACATAATAGACATAATAGATATAATTATAAAATATAGACGTAATAGATATAATAGAGGTACAAAATATATACATATAGATATAACAGATAGAGATACAAAATATAGATATAATAGATATAATTGATAGATGTATAAAATATAGACATAATAGATATAATAGATATAGGTATAAAATATAGATATAATGGATATAACAGATATAGGTATAAAACATAGGCATACTAGATATAGGTATAAATTAAAGACATAATGGATATAATAGATATACGTATAAAATACAGACATTATACATATAAGTATAAATTATGGACATAATAGATATAATAGGTATAGTTATAAAATATAGACAAAATAGACATAATAGATAGAGGTATAAAACATAGACATACAAGATATAATAGATATAGGTATAAAATATAGACATAGTAGACATAATAGATAGAGGTATAAAAAATATACATAAGAGATATAATAGGTAGAGGTATAAAATATAGACATAATAGATATAATAGTTAGATATATATAATATAGACATAAGAGATATAAAAGATAGAGGTATAAAATATAGACATAAGAGACATAATACATAGAGGTAAAAAATACAGACATAAGAGATATAATAGAGAGAGGTATAAAATATAGACATAAGAGATATAATAAATAGAGGTGTAAAATATAGACATAATAGATATAATAGATACAGGTATAAATATAGACATAATAGATAAAATAGAAATAGGTATAAAATATAGACATAACAGATATAATATATATAGGTATAAAACAAACACATAACATATATAATTGATATAGACATAATAGATATAAAAGATACAGGCATAAAATATAGACATAATAGATATATTAGGTATAGTTACAAAATATAGACATTTTAGACATATAATAGATATAGGTATAAAATATAGACATAATCGATATAAGTATAAAATATAGACATAATAGATATGATAGATATAGGTATAAAATATAGACATAATAGATATAATAGGTATTGGTTTAAAATAAAGACATAATAGACATAATAAATATACCTAGAAAATATAGACAGAGTAGATATAATAGATATAGGTATAAATTATAGACATAATAGATATAATAGATATAGGTATAAAATATAGACATAATAGATATAGGTATAAAATATAGATATAATAGATATAATAGATGTACGCATAAAAAATATATATAATAGATACAGGTATAAAATGTAGACAATAGATGTAATAGTTATAGGTATAAAATATAGACATAATAAATATAATAGATACAGGTATAAAATATAGACGAAATAGATATAGGTATAAAGTATAGACATAATAGATATAATAGATATAGGTTTAAAGTATACACATAATAGATATAACAGTTAGAGGTATATAATATAGACATGATAGATATAATAGATAGAGGTATAAAATATAGTCAGAATAGATATAATAGATAGATACAGGTATAAAATATAGACATAATAGATATAGGTATGAAATATAGTCGTAATAGATACAATAGATATCGGTATATAATATAGACATAATAGATATAATAGATATAGGAATAAAATATCGACATAATAGATATAATAGATAGAGGTATAAAATATAGACATAATAGATATAATAGATAGAGGTGTAAAATATAGACATAATAGATATAATAGATACAGGTATAAATATAGACATAATAGATATAATAGAAATAGGTATAAAATATAGACATAACAGATAAAATAGATATAGGGATAAAACAAACACATAACATATATAATAGTTATAGACATAATAGGTATAAAAGATACAGGCATAAAATATAGACATAATAGATATATTAGGTATAATTACAAAATATAGACATAATAGATATAATAGATATAGGTATAAAATATAGACATAATCGATATAAGTATGAAATATAGACATAATAGATATGATAGATATAGGTATAAAATATAGACATAATAGATATGATATATAGAGCTATAAAATATAGACATAATAGATATAATATATATAGGTATAAAATATAGATAAAGGATATAATAGATATAGGTATAAAACTTAGACATAATAGATATAATAGATACAGGTATAAAATAAAGATATAATAGATATAGGTATAAAATATAAATATAATAGATATAATAGATGTACGTATAAAAAATAGATATAATAGATACGGGTATAAAATGTAGACAATAGATATAATTGATATAGGTATAAAATATAGACATAATAAATATAATAGATACAGGTATAAAATATAGACATAATAGATATAGGTATAAAGTATAGACATAATAGATATAATAGATATAGGTTTAAAGTATAGACATTATAGATATAACAGTTAGAGGTATAAAATATAGACATGATAGATATAATAGATAGAGGTATAATATATAGACAGAATAGATATAATAGATAGATATAGGTATAAAATATAGACATAATCGATATAGGTATGAAATATAGACATAATAGATATAATAGATATCGGTATAAAATATAGACATAATAGATATAATAGATATAGGAATAAAATATCGACATAATAGATATAATAGATAGAGGGATAAAATATAGATATAATAGATATAATATATAGAGGTATAAAATATAGACATAATAGATATAATAGATAGAGGTATAAAATATAGACATAATGGATATAATAGATATAGGTATAAAATAAAGACATAACAGATATAATACATATAGACATAATAGATATAATAGATATAGGTATAAAATATAGACATAATAGATATCGGTTTAAAATATAGACATAATAGATATAATTGTTACAGGTATAAAATATAGATATAATAGATATAGCTACAAAACATAGACATAATAGGTATAGGTATGAAATATAGACATAATAGATATAATAGATATAGGTAAAAAATATAGACCTAATAGATATAATAGATATCTATTTTATACCTATAGATAGGTATAAAATATAGATATAGTAGATATAGGTACAACATATAGATGTCATTGATATAGGTTTAAAACATAGATATAATAGATATAGGTATAAAATGCAGATATAATAGATATAGGTTTAAAATATAGACACAATATATATAATCGATATCGGTATAAAACATAGATATAATAATTATAATAGACATAGGTAAAAAATATAGTAATAAAAGATATAATACATATAGGTGTGAAATATAGTCATAATAGATATAACAGATATAAGTATAAAAAATAGACATAATAGGTAAAGGTATAAAATATCGACATAATAGGTATAATAGATATAGGTATAAAAAATAGACATAATAGATATAACAGATATTGGTTAAAACATAGACTTAATAGATATAGTAGATATAGGTATAAAATATAGACATAATAGATATACGTATAAAATATAGCCATAATTGATATAATAGATATAGGTATAAAATATAGACATAATAGATACAGGTATAAAATATAGACATAATAGACATAATAGATATAGATATAAAATATAGACATAGTAGATATAATAGATGTAGGTATAAAATACAGACATAAGAGATATAATAGATATAGGCATAAAATATAGACATAATAGATATAATAGATAGAGGTATAAAATATAGACATAATAGATATAATAGAGGTATAAAATATAGATAGTAGATATAATAGATCGAGGTATAAAATATAGACATAATAGATATAATACATAGAGGCATAAATTATACACATAATAGATATAATGGATAGAGGTATAAAATATAAACATAATAGATATAATAGAGAGAGGTATAAAATATAGAAACAATAAATATAATGGAGGAATAAAATATAGACATAATAGATATAATAGATATAAGTATCAAATATCGACATAATTATAATAGATATAGGTATAAAATATAGACATAATAGATATAGGTACAAAATATAGACATAATGGTTATAATAGATATAGGTATGTAATATAGACATTATAGATATAATAGGTATAGGTATAAATTCTAGACATAATAGGTATAATTGATATAGGTATAAAATATAGACATAAAAGATATAATATGTATAGGTATAAAATATACACATAGTAGATATAATAGATATGGGTATAAAATACAGACATAATAGAAATAATAGTTATAAGTATAAAATATATACATAATGGATACACGTATAAACACAGACAATATAGATATAACAGATATAGGTATAAAATATAGACATAATATATACAATAGATATAGGTATAAAATATAGACTTAATAGATATAATATAGGTACAAAACACAGACATAATAGATATAATAGATATAGGTATAAAATATAGACATAATAGATACAATATATATAGTTATAAAATACAGACATAATAGATATAATAGATATAGGTAGAAAATATAGACATAATAGATATAATAGACATAGGAATAAAATATAGACATAATTGAAATAGGTGTAAAATATAGACAAACTAGATATAAAAGATATCGGTATAAAATATAGACATAATAGATATAATAAATATAGGTATAAAATATAGACATAATGGATACAATAGATATATGTATAAGATATAGACATAATAGATATAATAGGTATAGTGATGAAATATAGACATAATAGATATAATAGATATATGTATAAGACATAGATATAATAGATACAATAGATGTAGGTATAAAATATAGACATAATAGATATAATAGATATAGATATAAAATATAGACATAATAGATACAGGTTTAAAATACAGACATATTAGATATAATAATTATAGGTATAAAATATAGACATAATAGTTATAATAGATATAGGTACAAAATATAGACATAATAGATAAAATAGACATAGGTATAAAATATAGACATAATATATATAGGTATAAAATATAGACATAATAGATATAGGTATTAAACATAGACATAGATATAATAGATATAGGTATAAAATATAAACTTAATAGATATAATAGAGATTCGTATAAAATATAGACGTAATAGATAAAGTAGATATGGTGAAAAATATAGATATAGTAGATATAATAGACATAGGTATGAAATATAGACATAATAGATATAATAGATAGAGGCATAAAATATAGACATAATAGATATAATAGATATAACTATAAAATATAGACATAATAGACATACGTATAAAATACAGACAAAATAGATATAACAGAGAAATGGTATAAAATAAAGACCTAATATATATAATAGATTTAGGTATAAAATATAGACATAATCGATATAATACATATAGGTATAAAATATAGACATAATAGATATAATAGATATAGGTATAAAATATAGACATAAGAGATATAATGGATATAGGAATAAAATATAGACATAATTGAAATAGGTATAAAGTATAGACAAAATAGATATAAAAGATACAGGTATAAAATATAGACATAATAAATATAATAAATATAGGTACAAAATATAGACATAATACATATAGGTATAAAATATAGACCTAATAGTTATATTAGGTATAGTTATAAAATATAAACATAATAGATATAGGAATAAAATATAGACACAATATATATAATAGATGTAGGTATAAAATATAGATATAATAGATATAGTTATAAAATATAGACATAATAGATATAATAAATATAGGTAAAAAATATAGATACAATAGATATAATAGGTAGACGTATAAAATATAGATTTAATTGATATTATACACATAGGTATATAATATGTATGTAATTGATATAATCGATATAATAGATATTGGCATAAAATACAGATATAATAGATAGAATAATATAGGGATAAGTATAGATGTAAGACATATAATATATACAGGTATAAAATATAGATAAAGTAGCTATAGGTATAAAATATGGACATATTAGATATAATAGACATAGGTATAAAATATAGACAAAATAGATATAATACATATAGGTATAAAATATAGACCTTATAGATATAGGTATATAGTAAAGACATAATAGATATAATAGATATAGGTGTAAAATGCAGACATAATTGATATAGGAATAAAATACAGTCATAATTAAAATAGGTTTAAAATATACACAAAATAAAAATAATAACTATAGGTACAAAATATAGACATAATAGATATAATAGATATATGTATAAGATATAGACATAATAGATATAATAGATGTAGGTATAAAATATAGACATAATAGATACAATAGATAGAGGTATAAATTACAAACATAGTAGATATAATAGATATAGATATAAAATATAGACATAATAGATATAGGTATAAAATATAAACATATTAGATATAACAGAAATAGGTAGAAAATATAGACATAAGAGATATAATGGATATAGGTATACAATATAGAGATTTTAGATATAATAGATATAGGAATAATATTTAGACATAATAGATATATTAGATATAGGTATAAAATATAGACATAATCTATATAGGTATTAAATATAGATATAATAGATATAATAGAAATCGGTATAAAATATAGACATAATAGATATAATAGATATAGGTATCAAATATAGACAAATTATAATAGATATAGGTATAAAATATAGACATAATAGACATATGTTCAAATATAGACATAATGGTTATAATAGATATAAGTATGAAATATAGACATAATAGATATATTAGGTATAGGTTTAAAATAAAGACATAAAAGATAGATATAGTTATAAGATATAGACATAATAGATATTATAGATATAGGTATACAATATAGACATAAAAGATAGAATATGTATAGGTATAAAATATCGACATAATAGATATAATAGATATAGGTATAAAATAGAGACATAATAGATATAATAGATGTAAATATAAAATATAGACATAATAGATATACGTATGAAATACAGACAAAATGCTAAAAGAGATATAGGTTTAAAATATAGACATAATAGATATAATAGATATAGGTATAAAATATAGATATAATAGATATAATAGATATAGATATAACATATAGATATCATAGATATCATAGATATAGGTATAAAATATATATATAATAGCTATAGGTATAAAATACAGATATAAGAGATATAATAGATATAGGTATAAAGCATAGACATAACAGATATAATAGATATAGGTATAAAATATAAATAAAATAGATATAGATATAAAATATAGACCTAACAGATATAATATATATAGGTATAAAATATAGACATAATAGATATTGGTATAAAATAGTCACATAATAGATATAATAGAAATAGGAATAAAATATAGACATAATAGATATAATTGATATAGGTATCAAATATAGACATAATAATTTTAATAGATATATGTATATAATATAGATATAATAGATATAGGTTTAAAATATAGACAAAATAGATATAGGTATAAAATATAGATATGAATATAATAGATATAGGTATAAAATATTAACATAAGAGATATAATAGAGATGGGTATAAAATATAGACTTAATAGTTATAATAGATATAGGTGTAAAATATAGTCATAGTAGATATAATAGATATAGGTAAAAAATATAGACACAATGGATATAATAGATATAGGTATAAAATATAGACATAATAGATATAATAGATATAGGTAGAAAATATAGACATAATAGATATAGGTATTAAATATAGACATAATAGATATAGTAGAAATAGTTATAAAATATAGACATAATTGACATAAGTATAAAATACAGACATAATAGATTTAATGTATATAGATATGAAATAAAGACATAATTGATATAATAGATATAGGTATAAAATATAGACATAAGAGATATAATCGATATAGGTATAAAATATAGACATAATAGATATCATTATAAAATATAGACATAGATATAAAAGATATAGGTATAAAATATACACATAATAGATATAATAGATAGAGGTATAAAATATAGACATAATAGATATAATACATATAGATATAAAATATAGACATAATAGAGGTAGGTATCAAATATTAGATATAATAGTTATATGTATAAAATACGGACATAATAGATATAATAGATATAGTTATAAAATATAGACAAAATAGATATAATAGATATAAGTACAAAAAATAGACATACTGGATATAATCGATATAGGTATAAAATATAGACATAATAGATATCGTTATAAAATATAGACATAGATATAATAGATATAGGTGTAAAATATAACCATAATAGATGTAATAGATATAGGTGGAAAATATTGACATATTAGATATAATATATATAGGTATAAAATATAGACAGAGTAGATATAATAGATATAGTTATAAAATATAGACATAATGGATATAATAGATATAGGTATAAAATATACACATAATAGATATAATAGATATAGGTATAAAATAAAGACATAATAGATATAATAGATATAGTTATAAAATATAGACATAATAGATATAATAGATATATGTACAAGATATAGACATAATCGATATAATAGATATAGGTATAAAATATAGACATAATAGATACAATAGATATAGGTATGAAATATAGACATAATATATATAATAGATACAGATATAAAATATAGATAAAATAGATATAATAGTTATAAGTGTAAAATATAGACATAATAGATATAGATATAAAATATACACATAATAGATTTCATAGATATAGGTATAAAATATATACATAATAGATATAACAGATATAGGTATAAAATATAGACATAATAGATCAAATAGATATAGGTATAAAATATAGACATAATAATATAGGTATAAAATATAGACAAAATAGATATAGGTATAAAATATAGACATATATATAATAGATATAGATATAAAATATAAACATAATAGATATAATTGAGATGGGTATAAAATATAGACGTAATAGATATAATAGATTTATGTGTAAAATATAGACATAGTAGATATCGTAGATAAAGGTATAAAATATAAACATAATGGATATAACAGATATAGGTATAAAATATATACATAATGGATATAATAGATATAGGTATAAAATATATACATAATCGATATAGGTATTAAATATAGACATAATAGATATAATAGAAATAGGTATAGAATATAGACATAATAGATATAATTGATATAGGTATCAAATATATACATAATGGTTATAATACATATAGGTATGAAATATAGACATAATAGATACAATAGGTATACTTTTAAAACAAAGACAAAATAGATATAATAGATATAGGTATAAGATATAGACATAATAGATATAATAGATAAAGGTATAAAATATGGACATAATAGCTTTATTAGATATAGGTATAAAACATTGATATAATAGATATAGGTATAAAATATAGACATAATGGATATAATAGATATAGGTATTAAATATAGACCTAATAGATATAATCGATATATGTATAAAATATAGACAATAGATATCGATATAAAATATAGACATAATAGATATAGGTATAAAATATAGATATAGATATATTGGATATAGGTATAAAATGTAAAAATAATAGCTATAATAGAGATGTGTACAAAATATAGACGTCATAGATATAATAGATATAGGTGTAAAATATGGACATAGTAGATATAACAGATATAGGTATAAAATATAGACATAATATAATAGATATAGGTATAAAATATAGACATAATAGACATAATAGATGTAAGTATAAAATATAGACATAATAGATATAGGTATAACATATACACATAGTAGATATAATAGAAATAGGTATAAAATATACACATAATAGATATAATAGATACAGGCATAAAATATAGACATAATAATTATAATAGATATATGTATGAAATATAGACAAAATAGATATAGGTATAAAATACAGACATAATAGATATAATAGATATAGGTATGAAATATAGATATAATAAATATAATAGGTATAGGCATAAAGTATAGACATAATAGATATAATTGATATATGTATAAAATATAGACATAGTAGATATAATAGATATAGGTGTAAAATATAGACATAATAGATATAATAGATACATGTATACGATATACACATAATCGATATGATAGATATAGGTATAAAATATAGACCTAATAGATATAATAGATATAGGTATAAAATTAGACATAATAGATATAATAGATATAGGAATAAATAATAGACATGATGAAATAGGTATAAAATATAGACAAAATAGATATAAATGATATAGATATAAAATATAGACATAATAGATATAATAGATATAGGTATAAAATATAGACATAATAGATATAATAGATATATGTATAAGATATAGAAATAATCGATATAATAGATATCGGTATAAAATATAGACATAACAGATATAATGGATATAGGTATAAAATATAGACAAAATAGTTATAATACATATAGATATAAAACACAGACATAATAGATATAATAAATATAGGTATAAAATATAGACATAATAGATATAATAGATATATGTATAAGTTATAGATATAAGAGACATAAAAGATATAGATATAAAATAGAGACATAATAGTTATAATAGGTATAGGTATGAAATATAATCGTAATAGATATAATAGATATAAGTATAAGATATAGACATAATAGATACAATAGATATAGGTATAAAATATAGACATAATAGATATAAAAGATATAGGTATTAAATATAGACATAATAGATATAGGTATAAAATACAGACATATTAGATATAATAATTACAGGTATAATATATAGACATAAGAGATATAATAGATACAGGTATAAAATATAGACATAATAGATATAGATATAAAATATAGATATAATAGATTTAATAGATATACGTATAAAATATAGACATAATAGATATACTAGATATAGGTACAAAATATAGACATAATAGATAAAATAGATATAGGTATAAAATATAGACATAATAGATATAGGAATAAAATATAGACAAAATAGATATAGGTATAAAATATAGACATAGATATAATAGATATAGGAATAAAATGTAAAAATAATTGATATAATAGAGATGCGTATAAAATATAGGCGTAATAGGTATAATAGATATACGTGTAAAATACAGACATAATAGATATCATAAATATAAGAAGAAAATATAGACATAATAAATATAATATATATAGGTACAAAATATAGACATAATACATATAGGTATAAAATATAGACATAATAGATATTATAGGTATAGTTATAAAATATAAACATAATACATATAGGTATAAAATATAGACACAATATATATAATAGATACAGGTAAAATATAGACCTAATAGACATAGTTATAAAATAGAGACAAAATAGATATAATCAGTATAGGGATAAAATATAGATACAATAGATATAATAGATACAGATATAAAATATACATATAATAAGGATTATAGACATAGATATAAAATATATAAATAATAGATATAATCGATAAAATATGTATTGGCATAAAATACAGATATAATAGATAGAATAATATAGGTATAAAGTATAGATGTAATACATATAATAGATACAGGTATAAAATATAGGTATAATAGATATAGGTATAAAATATAGACATATTAGATATAATAGATAATGGTATAAAATATAGACAAATTAGATATAATAGTAATATGTTTAAAATATAGATATAATAGATATAGATATAAAATATAGACATAATAGATATAGGTATGAAATATAGACATATGAGATATAATAATTATAGGTGTAAAATATAGACATAATAGATATAATAGATATAGGTATAAAATATAGACAAGAGATATAATAGATATATGTATAACATATAGATATAATAGATATAATGGATATAGGTATCAAATATAGATATAATAGATATAGGTATAAAATATAGATATAGTGGATATAATGGATAAAGGCATAAAAAATAGACATAATAGATATAATAGATATTGGTATAAAATATAGACATAATAGATATAATAGATATAGATATAAAATATAGACATAATAGATATAAGCATATAAGTATAAAATATGGACATAATTGATATAATAGATATAGGTATAAAATACAGACATAATAGATATAATAGATATAGGTATAAAATATAGACATAAGAGATATAATATCTATAGGAATAAAATATAGACATAATTGAAATAGGTAAAATATATAGACAAAATAGATATAGGTATAAAATGTAGACATAGATATAATTGATATAGGTATAAAATATAAACATAATAGATATAATAGAGATGGGTATAAAATATAGACGTAATAGATATAATAGATATAGGTGTAAAATATAGACATAGTAGATATAATAGATATAGGTATAAAATATAGAAATAATAGATATAATAGATATAGATATAAAATATAGACATAATAGATATAGGTATAAAATATAGACATATTAGATATAATAATTATCGGAATAAAATATAGACATAAGAGATATAATAGATATAGGTATAAAATATACAGAAAATTGATATAATAGTTATAGGTATAAAATATACACATAATAGATATAGATATAAAATATAGACATAATAGGATTAATAGATATAGGTATAAAATATAACAAAATAGATATAACAGACATAGGTATAAAATACACACATAATAGATATAGGTATAAAATACAGACAAAATAGTTATAGGTATAAAATATAGATATAGATATAATCGATATTGGTATAAAATATAAACATAATAGATATAATAGAGATGGATATAAAATATAGACGTAATAGATATAATAGATATAGGTGTAAAATGTAGACACACTAGATATAATAGATATAGGTATAAAATATAGACATAATGGATATAATAGATATAGGTAAAAATTATAGACATAACAGATATAATAGATATAGGTGTAAAATATAGACATAATAGATATAATAGATAAAGTTAAAAAATATACACATAATAGATATAATAAATATAGGTATAAAATATAGACATAAGAGATATAATAGATATAGGTATAAAATATAGACATAATAGATATAATAGATATAGGTATAAAATATAGACATTATAGATATAGGTATTAAATATAGACATTATACATATAATAGAAATAGGTATCAAATATAGACATAATAGATATAATAGATATAGGTATCAAATATACACATAACAATAATAATAGATATAGGTATAAAATATAGACATAATAGATATAGGTACAAAGTATAGACATAATGGTTATAATAGATATAGGTATGAAATATATACATAATACATATAATAGGTATAGGTTTAAAATAAAGACATAATAGATATAATAGATATAGGTATAAGATATAGACATAATAGATATAATAGATATAGGTATAAAATATAGACATAATAGCTTTAATAGACATAGGTATAAAACATTGATATAATACATATAATAAATATAGGTATAAAATACAGACATAGTAGATATAATAGATATTGTAATAAAATATATACATAACAGATATAATAGATATAGATATAAAATATAGACATAATAGATATAAGAGATATAAGTAAAAAATATGGACATAATAGATATAGGTATCAATACAGACATAATAGACATAATAGATATAGGTATTAAATATAGACATAATACATATAAGAGATATACGTATAAGATATAGACATAATAGATATAATAGATATAGATATAAAATATAGACATAATAGATATGATAGGTAAAGGTATGAAATATAGACATAATATTTATAATAGATATATGTATAAGATATAGACAAAGTAGATGCAATAGATATAGGTATAAAATAGAGACATAATAGATATAGTAGATATAGATATAAAATATAGACATAATAAATATAGGTATAAAATATAGACATATTAGATATAGTAATTATAGGTATAAAACAGACATGATATATATAATAGATATAGGTATAAAATATAGACATAATACATATAATAGATATAGGTATAAAATATAGACATAATAGATATAGGTATTAAATATAGACATAATAGATATAATAGAAATAGCTATAAAATATAGACATAATACATATAATAGATATAGGTATCAAATATAGACATAATAATTACAATAGATATAGGTATAAAATATAGACATAATACATATAGGTACAAAATATAGACATAATGCTTATAATAGATATAGGTATGAAATACAAACATTATAGATATAATAGGTATACTTTTAAAATGAAGACATAATAGATATAATAGATATAGTATAAAAAATAGACATAATAGATATAATAGATATAGGTATAAAATAGAGACATAATATATACAATAGACACAGGTATAAAATATTGACATAATAGAAATAGGTATAAAATATAGACAAAATAGATATAAAAGATATAGGTATAAAATATAGATATAATATATATAGGTATAAAATACAGACACAATGGATATAATAGCTATAGGTATAAAATAGAGACATAATAGATATAATAGATATAGGTATAAAATATAAACAAAATAGAAATAATAGATATAGGTGTAAAATATTGATATAATAGATATAGGTATAAAATATAGAAAAAATAGATATAATAGTTATAGGTATAAAATATAGACTTAATAGATATAGATATAAAATATAGACACAATAGATTTAATAGATATAGGTACAAAACATAGACGAAATAGATATAACAAAGATAGGTATAAAATACAGACATAATAGATAAAATAGATATAGGTATAAAATATAGGCATAATAGATACAGGTATAAAACATAGACATAGTTATAATAGATATAGGTGTAAAATATAAACATAATAGATATAATAGAGATGAGTATAAAATATAGACGTAATAGATATAATAGATATAGGTGTAAAATAAAGACATAGTAGATATAATAGATATAGGTATAAAATATAGACATAATGGATATAACAGATATAGGTATAAAATATAGACATAATAGATATAGTTATAAAATATAGACAAAATAGATATGGGCATAAATTATAGACATAGATATAATAGATACCGGTATAAAATATAAACATAATAGATATAATAGAGATGGGTATAAAATATTGACGTAATAGATATACTAGATATAAGTGGAAAATACAGACATAGTAGATATAATAGATATAGGTATAAAATATAGACATAATGCATATAAAACATATAGGTATAAAATGTAGACATAATAGATATAATACATATGGGTATAAAATATAGACATAATTGATATAGGAATGAAATACAGACATAATAGATATTATAGAAATAGGTATAAAATATAGACATAATAGATATCTGTATAAACTATAGACATAATAGATATAAAAGATATAGGTATAAAATATAGACATGATAGATGTAGGTATAAAATATAGACAGAGTAGATATAATAGATATGGGTATAAAATATAGACATAATAGTTATCGGTATAAACTATAGACATAATAGATATAATAGATATAGGTATAAAATATAGACATAACTGGTATAAAAATGTAGGTATGAAATATATACCTAATAGATATAGGGATAAAATATACACATAATAGATATAATAGATATATGTATAAGATATAGACATAATAGATATCATAGATATAGGTATAAAATATAGATATAATAGATATAAGAGATATAGGTATAAAATACAGACATAATAGATATAATAGATATAGGAATAAAATACAGACATAATTGAAATAGGTATAAAATATAGACAAAATAGATAGAAATATAGGTATAAAATGTAGACATAATAGGTATAATAGATATAAGTATAAGATATAGACATAATAGATATAACAGATACAGATATAAAATATAGACATAATAGATATAATAGGTATAGGTATGAAATATAGACATAATAGATATAACAGACATATGTATAGAAGGTAGACAAAATATATTAAATGGATATAGGTATAAAATATAGACTTAATAGATATAATAGATAGAGGTATAAAATATAGACATAATAGATATAATAGATATAGATATAAAATATAGGCATGATAGATATAGGTATAAAATATAGACATATAAGATATAATAGTTATAGGTATAAAATATGGACATAATAGATAAAATAGATATAGATATAAAATATAGACATAATAGATATAATAGATATAGGTACAAAATATAGAAATAGTAGATATAATAGATATAGGTATAAAATATAGACATAATAGATAACGGAAAAAATATAGCTATAATAGATATAATAGATATAGGTATAAGGTATAGACATAATAGATATAATAGATATAGGTATTAAATATAGACATAATAGTTATAATAGAAATAGGTATAAAATATAGACATAATAGATATAATAGATATAGGTATCAAATACAGACAAAATAATTATGATAGATATAGGTATAAAATATAGACATAATGGATATAGGTAGAAAATATAGACATAATGGTTATAATACATATAGGTATGAAATATACACATAGTAGATATAATAGCTATAGGTTTAAAATAAAGACATAATAGATATAATAGATATAGGTATAAAGTATAGACATAATAGATATAACAGATATAGCTATAAAATAGAGACAAAATATATATATATATATAGTTGTAAAACATAGACATAATAGATATATTTATAAAATATAGACATAATAGATATAATAGATATAGGTATCAAATATAGATATAATAGATATATGTATGAAATATAGGCATAACTGATGAAATAGATATAGTTATAAAATACAGACATAATAGATAAAATTGACATACGTATGCAATATAGACATAACAGATATAGGTATAAAATATAGACAAAATAGATATAGGTATAAAATAAAGACCTAGATATAATAGATATAGGTATAAAATATAAACATAACAGATATAATAGAGATGGGTATAAAATATCGACGTAATAGATATAATAGATATAGGTGTAAAATATAGACATAGTAGATATAACAGATATAGGTATAAAATATAGACATAAAAGATATAATATGTATAGTTATAAAGTATACACCTAATAAACATAATAGAAATAGGTATAAAATACAGACATAATAGATATAATAGATATAAGTATAAAATAGAGACGTAATAGATATACGTATAAAATACAGACAAAATAGATATAACAGATATAGGTATAAAATATTAACATAATATATATAGTAGATATAGGTATAAAATATAGACATAATAGATATAATAGATATAGGTATAAAATATAGACATAATAGATACAATAGATATACGTTTAAAATATAGATATAATAGATATAATAGATATAGGAATAAAATATAGATATAATAGCTATAGGTATAAAACACAGATATAATAGATGTAATAGATACAGGTATAAAATATAGACATAAAATATATAATAGATATAGGAATAAAATACAAATAAAACAGATATAGGTATAAAATATAGACATAACAGACATAATAGATATACGTATAAAATAAAGACAAAATAGATATAGATATCGGTATAAAATATAGACTTAATACATACAAACGATATTGGTATAAAATACAGACATTATAGACAATAGATATAGGTATAAAATATAGACATAATAGATATAATAGATATAGGTATAAGATATAGACATAATAGATATAATAGATATAGATATAAAACATATACATAATAGATATAATGCATACAGGTATAAAATATAGATATAATAGATATAGGTATAAAATATCGATATAATAGATATCATAGACAGACATAATAGATATAATAGATATACGTAAAAAATATAGATATAATAGATATAGGTATAAAATATAGACGTAATAGATATAATAGATATAGGTATCAAATATAGACATAATAGATATCGGTGTAAAATAGAGCCAGAATAGATATAACAGATATACTTCTAAAATATAGATATAATCGTTATAATAGATATAGGAATAAAATATGGACATCAGAGATATAGGTATAAAATATAAACATAATAGATATAATCGATATAGGTATAAAATACAGCCATAATAGATATAGGTATAAAGTATAGACATAATAGATATAATGGATATCGGTATAAAATATAGACATAATACATAAAAAAGATATAGGTATAAAATATACACATAATAGATGCAATAGATATAGCTATAAAATATAGACATAATAGATATAATAGATATAGGTATGAAATATAGACATAATAGATATGAAATATATAGGTATAAAATATAGACATAATAGATATGATAGATATAGATATAAAATATAGACAAAATAGATATAATAGATATAGGTATAAAATATAGACATAATAGATGTAACAGATACAGGTACAAAATATAGACAATAGATACAAACAAATGGAAGAACACACAATAGACACAACAAACAAATGGAAGAACATACCATGCTCATGGATAGGAAGAATCAATATTGTGAAAATGGCCATACTGCCCAAGGTTATTTATAGATTCAATGCCATCCCCATCAAGCTACCAATGACTTTCTTCACAGAATTGGAAAAAAACTGCTTTAAAGTTCATAGGGAACCAAAAAAGAGCCCGCATTGCCAAGACAATCCTAAGTCAAAAGGAGAAAGCTGGAGGCGTCACGCTACCTGACTTCAAACTATACTACGAGGCTACAGTAACCGAAACAGCATGGTACTGGTACCAAAACAGAGCTATAGACCAATGGAACAGAACAGAGTCCTCAGAAATAATACCGCACATCTACAGCCATCTGATCTTTGACAAACCTGAGAGAAACAAGAAATGGGGAAAGGATTCCCTATTTAATAAATGGTGCTGGGAAAATTGGCTAGCCATAAGTAGAAAGCTGAAACTGGATCCTTTCCTTACCCCTTATACGAAGATTAATTCAAGATGGATTAGAGACTTAAATGTTAGACCTAATACCATAAAAACCCTAGAAGAAAATCTAGGTAGTACCATTCAGGACATACGCATGGGCAAGGACTTCATGTCTAAAACACCAAAAGCAACGGCAGCAAAAGCCAAAATTGACAAATGGGATCTCATTAAACTAAAGAGCTTTTGCACAGCAAAAGAAACTACCATCAGAGTGAACAGGCGCCCTACAGAATGGGAGAAAATTTTTGCAACCTACTCATCTGACAAAGGGCTAATATCCAGAATCTACAAAGAACTCAAACAAATATACGAGAAAAAAACAAACAACCCCATCAAAAAGTGGGGAAAGGATATGAACAGACATTTCTCAAAAGAAGATATTCATACAGCCAACAGACACATGAAAAAATGCTCATCGTCACTCGCCATCAGAGAAATGCAAATCAAAACCACAATGAGATACCATCTCACACCAGTTAGAATGGCAATCATTAAGAAGTCAGGAAACAACAGGTGTTGGAGAGGATGTGGAGAAATAGGAACACCTTTACACTGTTGGTGGGATTGTAAACTAGTTCAACCATTATGGAAAACAGTATGGCAATTCCTCAAGGATCTAGAACTAGATGTACCATATGACCCAGCCATCCCACTACTGGGTATATACCCAAAGGATTATAAATTATTCTACTACAAAGACACATGCACACGTATGTTTATTGCGGCACTATTCACAATAGCAAAGACTTGGAATCAACCCAAATGTCCATCTGTGACAGACTGGATTAAGAAAATGTGGCACATATACACCATGGAATACTATGCAGCCATAAAAAAGGATGAGTTTGCGTCCTTTGTAGGGACATGGATGCAGCTGGAAACCATCATTCTTAGCAAACTATCACAAGAAGAGAAAACCAAACACCGCATGTTCTCACTCATAGGTGGGAACTGAACAATGAGATCACTTGGACTCGGGAAGGGGAACATCACGCACTGGGGCCTATCATGGGGAGGGGGGAGGGGGGAGGAGGGAGGGATTGCATTGGGGAGTTATACATGATATAAATGATGAATTCATGGGTGCTGACGAGTTGATGGGTGCAGCACACCAACATGGCATAAGTATACATATGTAACAAACCTGCACGTTATGCACATGTACCCTAGAACTTAAAGTATAATTAAAAAAATAAATAAATAAATAAATAAATATGATTATAAATTATAAATATAATAGATATAATAGATATAGGTAAAAATACAGATATAATGGATACAGGTATAAAATATGCTTATAATAGATATAGGTATAAAATATAGATATAATAGATATAGGTATAAAGTACAGACACAAGAGATATAATAGATATACGTATAAAATATAGACATAATAGGTATAATAGATATAGGTATAGAATATAGACATAATAGATATAATAGATATAGGTATAAAATATAGACATAATAGATATGGGTATAAAATATAAACATAATAAATATAATAGATATAGGTATAAAATATAAACATAAGAGATATAATAGATATAGGTATAAAATATAGACATAATAAATATAATCGATACAGGTATAAAACATGGACATAACAGATATAGGTATAAAGTATAGAGGTAATCGATATAATAGATATAGGTATTAAATATAGACATAATAGGCCGTGCGCGGTGGCTCAAGCCTGTAATCCCAGCACTTTGGGAGGCCGAGATAGGCGGATCATGAGGTCAGGAGATCGAGAGCATCCTGGCTAATACGGTGAAACCCCGTCTCTACTAAAAAATACAAAAAACTAGCCGGGCGACGAGGCGGGCGCCTGTAGTCCCAGCTACTCGGGAGGTTGAGACAGGAGAATGGCGTGATCCCGGGAGGCGGAGCTTGCAGAGAGCTGAGAGCCGGCCACTGCACTCCAGCCTGGGCAGCAGAGCAAGACTCCGTCTCAAAAAAAAAAAAAAAAAAAAAGAAAAATAAATAAATAAATAAATAAATAAATAAATATAGACATAATAGATATAGGTATAAAATATAGACATAAAAGATATAGGTATAAAATATAGACATAATAGATATAGGTATAAAATATAGACATAATAAATATAAGAAATATAGGTATAAAATATAGACTTAATATATATAGGTATAAAATATAGACATAAGAGATATATATAGGTAAAATATAGACATAATAGACATAATAGATATAGGTATAAAATATCGACATAATAGATATAATAGGTATAGGTATAAAATATAGGCATAATAGATATAATAGATAGAGGTATTAAATATAGACATAATAGATATACTTCATAGAGTTATAAAATATAGACATAATAGATATTATAGATAGAGGGATAAAATATAGACATAATAGATATAATAGATATAGGTATAAAATACAGACATAATAGATATAATAGATATAGGTATAAAATATAGACATAATAGATATAATAGATAGGAATAAAATATAGACGTAATAGATATAGGTATAAAATATAGACATAATAGATATAATTGACGTAAGTATGAAATATAGACATAATAGATATAAAAGATACAGGTATAAATTATAGACATAATAGGTATAATAGGTATAAAATATAGACATAATAGATATAGATATAGGTATAAAATATAGACATAATAGATATAATAGATATAGGTATAAAATATAGACATAATAGATATAGGTATAAAATATAGACATAATAGATATAATAGATAGAGGTATTAAACATAGACATAATAGATAAAGTTATAAAATAGAGACATAATAATTATAGGTACAAAATATAGACATAATAGATATAGGTATAAAATATACACATAATAGATATAATAGATACAGGTATAAAATATAGGCATAATAGATATGATAGACTTATAAAATATAGACATAATAGATATAATTGATAGAGTTATAAAATATAGACATAATAGATATAATAGAAATAGGTATAACATATAGACATAACAGATATAATAGATATAGGTATAAAATACAGACATAATAGATATAGTAGATATAGGTATAAAATAAAGACATAATAGATATAGGTATAAATATAGACATAATAGATATAATAAATAAAGGTATTAAATATAGACATAAAAGATATAATAGATATAGGTATGAAATATACACATAATAGATATAATAGATATAGGTATAAACGTAGACATAATAGATATGATATATATGGGTATAAAACATAGATATAATACATATGATATATACAGGTATGAAATATAGACATAATAGATATAATAGATACAGGTATAACATATAGACATAATAGATATAGGTAAAAAATGTAGACATAATGGATAAAATAGATATAGATATAAAATATAGACATAATGGATACAGGTATAAAATATAGACAGAATAGATACAACAGTTATAGTTATACAATATAGAGATAATAGTTATAATAGATATAGGTATAAAATATAGACATAATAGGTATAGTTATAAAATAAAGACATAATAGATATATGTATAAAATACAGACATCATAGATATAGGTATAATATATAGACATAATAGATATAATAGATATAGGTGTAAAATACTGACATAAAAGATATAATAGATATAGGTGTAAAATATAGACATAAAAGATATAAAAGATATAGGCATAAAATGTAGACATAATAGAGATAGGTATAAAATATAGATATAATAGATACAGGTATAAAATATAGACATAAGATATATGATAGATATAGGTGTAAAATATAGACATAATAGATATAATAGATATAGGTAAAAAATATGGACAGTATAGATATAATAGACATAGGTATAAAATATAGACAAAATAGATATAATAGATACAGGTGTAAAATATAGATATAATAGATATAGGTATAAAATATAGACATAATAGATAAAATAGAAATACGTATAAAATATAAATATAATAGATATAGATATAAAATATAGATATAATAGATATAATAGATAGAGGTGTAAAATATGGATATAATAGATATAATTATAAAATATAAATGTTATAGATATAATAGATATAGGTATAAAATATAGACATAATAGATATAATAGTTACAGGTACAAAATATAGATATAATACATATAGGTATAAAATAGAGATATAATGGATATAATATATATATGTATAAAAAATAGGTATAATAGATACAGGTATAAAATAAACACAATAGATATATTATATAAAGGTATAAAATATAGATATAATAGACATAATTATAAAATATAAATAAAATAGATATAATAGATATAGGTAAAAAATATAGATATAATGGATATAGGTATAAAATATAGTTGTAATAGATATAAGTATAAAATATAGATATAATAGATATAATAGATATAATAGATATAGCCATAAAATATAGACATAATAGATATGATAGATATATGTAGAAAACACAGATATATAAATATAATGTATATACGGTATCAAACATAGATATAATAGATATAGGTATAAAATATAGATATAGCGGATATAATAGATATAGGCATAAAACATAGACATAATAGATATAATAGATATAGGTGTAAAATATAGACATAATATTTGGTTATAAAATATAGACATAATAGTTATAACAGATATAGGTGTAAAATATAGACATAATAGACATAGGTATAATATTTAGACATAATAGATATAATAGACATAGGTATAAATTATAAACATATATATAAAATAGATGAGGTATAAAATATACACATAATAGATATAATCGATATAGGTGACAAATATAGACATAATAGATATAGGTATTAAATAGAGACAAAATAGATATACTAGATATAGTTATAAACTTTAGACGTAATAGATATTATAGATATAGGTATAAAATATAAACATAAAAGATATAATAGATATAGGTATAAAATATAGACATAATATATATAAGAGATATATGTATAAAATATAGACATAATAGATATAAGAGATACAGGTATAAAATATAGATATAATATATATAGGTATAAAATATGGATATAATAGATATAATAGGTAGACATAATAGATATAATAGATATAGGTATAAAAGATAGATACAATAGATATAATGGATATGGGTATCAAATATACATATAATATATATAGGTATAAAATATAGATATAGTGGATATAATAGATATAGTTATAAAATATAAGCATAATAGATATAATAGATATAGGTATAAAATATAGAGATAATAGATATAATAGATAAAGATATAAAATATAGACATAATAGATATAATAGATATCGGTATAAAATATACACATAAAAGATATAATAGATAGGGGTATAAAATATAGATATAATAGATATAGGTATAAAATATACGATATAATAGGTATAATAGATATACGTATAAAATATAGATATAATTGATAAAGGTAAAAAATATGCATATAAAAGATATGATAGATTTAGGTATAAAAAATAGATAAAATAGATATAATAGATATAGGTATCAAATATAGACATAATAGATATAATAGAGGTATACAATACAGACATAATAGATATAATAGATATAGGTATACAATACAGACATAATAGATATAATAGATATAGGTATAAAATATAGACATAATACATATAATACATAAAGATATAAAATATAGACATAATAGATATAGGTATAAAGTATGGATACAACAGATATAATAGTTATAGGTATAAAATATAGACATAATAGATATAATAGATATCGGTATAAAATATAGACATAATAGATATGGGTGTAAAATATAAACATAATAGATATAATAGATATAGATATCAAATATAGACATAATAGATATAATAGATATAGGTATACAGTACAGACAAAATAGATATAATACATGTAGGGATAAAACATAGACATAATAGATATAAGAGATATATGTATAAAATATAGACATAATAGATATAATAGATATAGGTATAAAATATAGACATAATAGATATACGTATAAAGTATAGACATAATAGATATAATTTTTATACTTATAAAATATAGACATAATAGATATAGGTATAAAATATAGACATAATAAATATAGTAGATATAGGTATAAAATATAGACATAATAGAAATAATAGATACAGGTATAAAATATAGACATAATAGATATAGGTATAAAATATAGACATAAAGATATAATAAATATACGTGTAAAATATACACAGAATAGATATAATAGATAAAGGTGTAAAATGAAGACATAATAGACACAGATATAAAATAAAGACATAATATATATAATGGATATAGATATAAAATATAGACATAATATATAGTTATAAAATATAGACATAATAGATATAATAGATATAGGTATAAAATATACACATAATAGATATCATCGATATAGGTATAAAAAATAGACATAATAGATAAAGGTATAAAATAAAGATAGAATAGATATAATATATATAGTTATAAAATATAGACGTAATAGATATTATAGATATAGGTATAAAATATAGACATAATAGATATACGTATAAAATATACACATAGTTGGTATAATAGATATAGGTATAAAATATAGGCATAATATAGATATACAATATAGACATCATAGATATGACAGATATAGATATAAAATATAGACATAATAGATATAATAGATATAGGCATAAAATATAGACATAATAGATAAAATAGATACAGGTAGAAAATATAGATACAATAGATATAGGTATAAAATATAGATACAATACATATAATAGATATATGTATAAAAAATAGATATGATAGATACAGGTATAAAATGTAGACAATAGATATAATAGATATAAGATTGAAATATAGATATAATAGATATAATTATAAAATATAAATATAATAGATATAATAGATATAAGAAAAAAATATAGATATAATGGATATAGGTATAATTTTTTGTTAAAATAGATATAAGTATGAAATATAGATATAATAGATATAATAGATATAGGAATAAAATATAGACATAATAGATACGATAGATATATGTATAAAATATAGATATAATAGATATAATGGATATAGGTATAAAAGACACATATACTAGATATATGTATAAAATATAAACATAATACATATAATCGCTACAGGTATAAAATATAGACATAACATATATAGGTATAAAGATTACACATAATAGATATAATAGATAGAGGTATAAAATATAGACATAATACATACAATAGATATAGGTATAAAATATAGACATAATAAATATAATAGATATAGGTATAAAATATAGACATAATAGATATAACAAATATAGGTATAAAATAGAGACATAATAAATTTGATAGATATAGGTATAAAAAATAGACATAATACATATAATACACATAGGTATAAAATATGGACATAAGAGATAAAATAGATAGAGGAACAAAATATAGACATAATAGATATAATAGATAAAGGTATAAAATATAGATATAATTGATATAATTAGAAAATATAGATACAATAGATAGAGGTATAAAATATAGACATAATAGATATGATAGATACAGGTATAAAATATAGACATAATAGATATAATAGATATAGGTATAAAATATAGACATAATAGATATAATAGATATAGGTATACAATACAGACATAATAGATATGATAGATATAGGTATAAAATATAGATATAATGGATATCATAGACAGTTGTAAATATAAATATCATAGATATAATAGATATAGGTATAAAATATAGACATAATAGATATAATAGATATAGGTATAAAATATAGACATAATAGATATAATAGAAACAGGTATAAAATATAGATATAATAGATATAGGTAAAAAATATGGATAAAATAGATATAATAGATATACGTATAAAATATAGATATAATAGATTTAGGTATGAAATATAGATATAATAGATTTAATAGATAGAGGTTTAACATATAGACATAATAGATATAATAGATATAGTTATGAAATATAGACATAACAGATATAATAGATATAGGTATCAAATATAGACATAATAGATATAATAGATATAGGTATGATTTATAGACATAATAGATATAGGTATAAAATATAGATATAATGGATATAATAGATGTAGGTATGAAATATACACATAATAGATATAAAGTATATAGGTATAAAATATAGACATAATAGTTATAATTGATATAGGCATAAAATATAGACATAATAGATATAATAGATATAGGTATAAAATATACACATAAGAGATATAGGTATAAAATATAGAAATAACTTATAATAGATATAGTTATAAAAAACAGACATAATAGATATAGGTATAAAATATAGATATAATAGATATAATAGATATATGTACAAAAAATAGACATAATAGATACAGGTATAAAATATAGACAATAGATATAGTAGATATAGGTATAAAATATAGATGTAATAGATATAATTATAAAATATTAATATAATAGATATAATAGATACAGGTAAAAAATATAGATATTATGGATATAGGTATAAAATATGGTTATAATAGATATAATTATAAAATATAGATATAATAGATAATATAGATATAGGCATAAAATATAGACAAAATAGATATGAGAGATATATGTAGAAAATATAGATATAGTAGATATAATGGATATAGTTATCAAACATAGATATAATAAATATAGGTATAAAATACAGACATGATAGATATGATAGATATAGGTATAAAATATAGACATAATACATATAAAATATAGGTATAAAATATAGACATAATAGATATAATAGATATAGGTATAAAACGTAGACATAATAAATATAATAGATACAGGTATAATATATAGATATAATAGATATAGGTATAAAATATAGATATAATAGATGTAATAGATAGACATAATATTTATATTAGATATAGATATAAAATATACATATAATAGATATAGGTATAGAATATAGATATAATAGTTATAATAGATACAGTTATAAAATATAGATATAATAGATATAAGTATAAAATATAGACATAATAGAGATAATAGATATAGGAATAAAATATAGACATAATAGATATAATACATATACTTATAAAATATACACATAGTTGATATTACATATAGGTATAAAATATAGACATAATAGATACAGGTATAAAATATAGACATAATAGATATAATAGATATAGGTGTAAAATATAGATATAATAGATATAGGTAAAAAATATAGATATAATAGATATAATATATTCAGGTATAAAATATAGATATAATAGATATCGGTAGAAAATATAGACATAATAGATAGAGACATAAAATACAGACATAATACATGTGATAGATATAGGTATAAAATATAGACATCACAGATATAATAGATATAGGTACAAAATATAGACATAATAGATATAACACATAGAGGTATAAAATAGAGATATAATAGATATAGGTATAAAATATAGATATTATAGATATAATAGATATACATACAAAATACAGATACAATAGATATCGGTATAAAATATAGATATGATACATATAATAGACACAGATATAAAATATAGACATAATAGATATAATAGATATAGGTATAAAGAATAGACATAATAGATATAATACATATAGGTATAAAATATAGACATAATAGGTATAATAGATATAGGTATGAAATATAGACATAATGGATATACGTGTAAAATATACACCTAGTTGATATAATAGATATAGGTATAAAATATAGACAAAATAGATATGGATATAAAATATAGACATAATATATTTAATAGATATAGGTATAAAATATAGACATAATAGATATAGGTATAATATTTAGACATAATAGATAGATATAGGTATAAAATATATACATAATAGATATAATAGATACAGGTACAAAATATAGATATAATAGATATAGGTATAAAATATAGATATAATAGATATAATAGATATATGTATAAAAAATAGATATAAGAGATACAGGTATATAATATAGACAATAGATATAATAGATGTAGGTATAAAACATAGATATAATAGATATAATTATAAAATATAAATAAAATATATATAATAGATATTGGAAATAAATATCGATATAATGGATATGGGTATAAAATATGGTTATAATGGATATAAGTATAAAATATATATATAATAATAATAATAGATATAGGCATAAAATATAGACATAATAGATATGATACATATATGTATAAAATATAGATATAATAGATATAATGGATATAGGTATCAAATATAGATATAGTAGATATAAGTATAAAATATGGATATAGTGGATGTAATAGATATAGGCATAAAATAAAGACATAATAGATATAATAGATATAGCTATAAAAAATAGACATAATTGATATAATTGGTAAAAATATAAAATATAGACATAATAGATATAGGTATAAAGAATAGACACAATAGATATAATAGATATAGGTATAAAATATAGACATCAGAGGTATAATAGATATAGTTATAAAATATAGACATAATAGATATAATAGATACATGTATAAAATATAGACATAATAGATATGGGTATAAAATAAAAACATAATACATATAATAGATATAGGTATAAAATATAGACATAAAAGATATAATAGATATAGGTATAAAATATAGACTTAATAGATATGGGTATAAAATATAAACATAATACATAAAATAGATATATTTATAAAATATAGACATAAGAGATATAATAGATATATTTATAAAATATAGACATAGGCCGGGCACGGTGGCTCAAGCCTGTATCCCAGCACTTTGGAGGCCGAGACGGGCGGATCACGAGGTCAGGAGATCGAGACCATCCTGGCTAACACGGTGAAAGCCCGTCTCTACTAAAAATACAAAAACTAGCCAGGGGAGGTGGCGGGCCCCTGTAGTCCCAGCTACTCGGGAGGCTGAGGCAGGAGAATGGCGTGAACCCTGGAGGCGGAGCTTGCAGTGAGCTGAGATCTGGCCACTGCACTCCAGTCCGGGCGACACTCGAGACTCCGCCTCAAAAAAAGAAAAAATATATAGACATAATACATATAATCGATACAGGTACAAAAAATAGACATAGTAGATATAGGTATAAAATATACACATAATAGATATAATAGATATAGTTATAAAATGTAGACATAATAGATATAATAGATACAGGGATAAAATATAGACATAAAAGATATAACACATATAGGTATAAAATATAGACATCATAGATATAATAGATATAGTTATAAAATATAGACATAGTAGATATATGTATAAAATATAGCCATAATGGATAGAATAGATAGAGGTATAAAATATAGATATAATAGATACAGGTATAAAATACAGATACAAGATATGTAATAGATATAGGTGTAAAATATAGACATAATAGATATATGTATAAAATTTAGTCATAATAGATATAATTGACATAGGTATAAAATATAGACATAATAGATATAATAAATAAAGGAATAAAAAATAGACATAATAGATATAATAGATATAGGATCAAAATGTACACATAATAGATATAATAGATATAAGCATAATATATAGACGTAATAGATATAATAGACATAGGTATGCAATACAGACAAAATAGATGTAGGTATAAAATATAGACACTATAAATATAGTAGATATACGTATAAAATGTAGACATAATAGCTATAGGTACAAAATATAGACATAATAGATATAATAGATATAGGTATAAACTATAGACATAAGAGATATAGGTATAAAATATATACATAATAGTTATAATAGATATAGGTATAAAAAATAGACATAATAGATAAAATAAATACAGGTATAAAGTATAAACATAATAGATAAAATACATATAGGTATAAAATATAGATACAATAGATATAGATATAAAATATAGATATTATAGATATAATAGATACAAGTATAAAATATAGAAATAATAGATATGATGGATATAGGCAAAAAATATAGATATAATAGCTATAGATATAAAATATAGATATAATAACTATAAAAGATATAGGTGTAAAATATAAATATAATAGCTATGGTTATAAAATATAGACATAATAGATATAATAGATATAGGTGTAAAATATATAGATAATACATAGGTACAAAATTTAGTCATAATAGATTTAATTTATATAGGATTAAAATATAGACATAATAGTTATAATAGATGGAGATATAAAATATAGACATAGTAGATATAATACATATAGTTATTAAATACAGACATAATAAATATAATAGATATGGTAATAAAATAGAGACATAATAGATATAATAGATATAGATATAAAATATAGATATAACAGATATAATAGATATACGTATAAAATATAGACATAATATATATAATAGATATAGATTTAAAATATAGACATAGCAGATATAATAGATATACGTATAAAATATAGACATAAGAGATACAATAGATATAGATATAAAATATAGACAAAATAGATATAGATACACAATATCGACATAACAGATATAATAGATTTAGGTATAAAATATACACATAATAGACATAATAAATATAGGTATAAAATATAGACAGACTTAATAGATATAGGTATAAAATATAGACATAATAGATATAATAGATGTAGGTATAAAATATAGGCATAATAGATATAACTGATAGAGTTATAAAATATACCTATAATAGCTATAATAGATAAAGGTATAAAATATGGACACAATAGATATAAGAGATATAGGTTTTAAATATATACATAATAGATATAATAGGTATAGGGTAAAAAATATAGACATAATAGATATTGGTATAAAATATAAACATAATAGATATAATAGATATAGGTATAAAATATAGCTATAAGAGATATAATAGATATAGGTATAAAATATACACATAATACATATAATCGATACAGATATAAAATATAGACATAATAGATATAGGAATAAAGGATAGAGATAATAGATATAGGTATAAAATATAGATATAATAGATATAATAGTAATAGGCATAAAATATAGACATAATAGATATAGGTAAAAAACATAGACATAATAGGTATAGGTATGAAATATAGACATAATAGATATAATAGATATATGTATAAGATATAGAAATAATACATACAATAGATATAGGTATAAAATATAGACAAAATAGATATAAAAGATATAGATATAAAATATAGACATAATAGATATAATAGATATCGGTATAAAATATAGATATAATAGATATAATAGATATAGGAATAAAATATAGACATAACAGATATAATAGACATAGGTATAAAAAGTAGACAGAATATACTAGATATCGGTATAAAATATAGACATAATAGATATAATAGATACACGTATAAAATATACAGAAAATAGATATAATAGATAAAGGGACAAAATATAGACATAATAGATATAATAGATATACGAATAGAAAATGGACATAATAAACATTACAGATATAGTTCTAAAATATAGACATAATAGTTATAATAGATATAGGTTAAAAATACAGACATAAGAGATATATGTATAAAATATAGACATAGTAGATATAATAGATATAGGTATAAATTATAGACAGACATAATAGATATAGGTATAAAATATAGACATAATAGATATAGGTAAAAAATAAAGACATAATAGATATAATAGATATAGGCATAAAAAATAGACATAATACATATAGGTATAAAGTATAGACAGAATAGATACAACAGATAGAGTTATACAATATAGAGATAATAGTTCTAACAGATATAGGTATAAAATATAGACATAATAGATAGAGGTATAAAATATAGACATAACAGATATAGGTATAAAATATAGACATAATAGATATAATAGATATTGGAATCAAATATAGACATAATAGGTATAACAGATAGAGTTAAAATATAGATATAAGAGATATAATAGATGTAGGTATAAAATATAGATATAATAGATATAGATATAGGTATAAAATATAGATATAAACATGTAATAGAAATAGGTACAAAATATGGATATAATTGATATAATACATATAGGTATAAAATATAAATACAATAGATATAGGTATAAAAAATAGATATAATGGATATAATAGATATAGGTATAAAATATAGACATAGTAGATATAAAGGATATAGGTATAAAATATAGACATAATAGTTATAATTCATATAGGTATAAAATATAGACATAATAGATATAATAGATATAGATATAAAATATAGACATAATAGATATAGGTATAAAATATAGAAATAACACATATAAAATATATAGGTATAAAAAATAGACAAAATAGATATAGCTATAAAATATACACAAAATGGATATAATAGGTATAGGTACAAAATATAGACATAATAGATATAATAGATATAGGTATAAAATATAGACATAATAGATATAATAGATACAGTTATTAAACATAGACATAATAGATATAATGGATATAGATGTAACATATAGACATAATAGATATAATAGATGTAGATATAAAATATAGTCATAATAGATATAATAGATATACGTATAAAATATAGACATAATAGATACAACAGATATACATATAAAATATAGACAAAATAGATATAGGTACACAATATCGACATAATGGATATAATAGATTTAGGTATAAAATATACACATAATAGACATAATAAATATAGGTACAAAATATAGACAGACTTAGAAGATATAGGTATAAAATATAGACATAATAGCTACAGTAGATGTAGGTATAAAATATAGGCATAATAGATATAACTGATAGAGTTATAAAATATACCTATAATAGCTATAATAGATAAAGGTATAAAATATGGACATAATAGATATAATAGATATAGGTATTAAATATGGACATAATAGATATAATAGATATAGGTAAAAAATATAGACATAATAGATATTGGTATAAAATATAAACAGTAATAGATATAATAGATATAGGTATAAAATATAGCCATAAGAGATATAATAGATGTAGGTATAAAATATACACATAATACATATAATCGATACAGGTATAAAATATAGACATAATAGATATAGGTATAAAGGATAGACATAATAGATATATGTATAAAATATAGATATAATAGATATAATAGATATAGGCATAAAATATAGTCATAATAGATATAGGTATAAAACATAGACATAATAGGTATAGGTATGAAATATAGACAGAATAGATATAATAGATATATGGATAAGATATAGACCTAATAGATACATTTGATATAGGTATAAAATATAGACAAAAGAGATATAAAATACATAGATATAAAATATAGACATAATAGATATAATAAATATAGGTATAAAATATAGACATAGTAGATATAATAGATATAGGTATAAAATATAGACATAATAGATATAGGTACAATATTTAGACATAATAGATATAATAGATACACGTATAAAATATAGACATAATAGATATAATAGACATAGGTATAAAATGTAGACATAATAGATATAATAGATATAGGTATAAAATATAGAAATAATAGGTATAGGTATAAAATAGAGACATAATAGATACAGGTATAAAATAGAGACATAATTGATATAATAGATATAGTTATAAAATATAGACGTAATAGATATAGGTATAAAATATAGACATAATACATACAATAGATATTAGTATAAAATATAGACATATTAGATATAATAGATATAGGTATGAAGTATAGACATAATAAATATAATAGATATAGGTATAAAATGTAGACATAATAGATATAATAGATATAGGTATAAAATATAGATATAATAGATATAGGCATAAAATAGAGACATAATAGATTTGGTAAAAAATATAGATGTAATAGATAAAATAGATGTAGGTATAAAATATATACATAATAGATAAAATAGATATAGGTATAAAATATAGACATAATAGATATAATAAATATAGGTATAAAACATAGACACAATAGATATAATAGATATAGGTATAAAATATAGACATAATAGATATAATAGAAATAGGTATAACCTATAGATAATTGATATAGGTATAATATATAGACAATGGGGATAATAGATATAGGTATAAAATATAGACATAATAGGTATAATAAATATAGACAAAATAGATGTAATAGATATAGGTAGAAAATATACACATAAAAGATATAATAGATATAGGTATAAAATGTAGACATAATGGATATCATAGATGTAGGTATAAAATATAGACATAATAGATATAATAGATACAGACTTGAAATATAGACATAATAGATATAATCGATATTGTTTTAAAAAATAGACATAGTAGATATGGGTATAATATTTAGATATAATAGATATAATAGATATAGGTATTAAATATAGACATAAGTATATAATAGATATACGTGTAAAATATACACAAAACAGATATAATAGATATAGGTGTCAAATATAGACATAATAGATACAGATATAAAATACAGACATAATATATATAATGGATATAGATATAAAATATAGACATAATATATACTTTTAAAATATAGACATAATAGATATAGATATAGGTGTAAAATAAAGACATAATATATAGTTATAAAATATAGACATAATAGTTATAATAAGTATAGTTATAAATTATAGACATAATAGATATAGCTATAATATGCAGACATAATAGATATAATAGATATAGGTATAAAATATAGACATTATAGATATAATAGATATAGGTATAAAATAGAGACATACTAGATATAATAGATAAAGGTATAAAATATAGACTCAAGAGATAAAATAGATACAGGTAAAAATATAGATATAATAGATATAGCTATAAAATATAGATAAAATAGATATAATAGATATATGTATAAAAAATAGATAAAACAGATAGAGGTATAAAACACAGACAATAGATATAATAGATATAGGTATAAAATATTGATATAATAGACATAATTATAAAATATAGATATAATAGATATAATTATAAAATATAAATATAGATATAATAGATATAGGAAAAAAATACAGATATAATGGTTATAGGTATAAAATATGGTTATAAGAGATGTAAGTATAAAATATGGATAAAATAGATATAATAGAAATAGGCATAAAATATAGACATAATAGATATGATAGATATATGTATATAATAGAGATATAATACATATAATGGATATAGGTATCAAATATAGATATAATAGATATAGGTATAAATTATAGATATAGTGGATATAATAGATATAGGCATAAAATACAGACATAATAGATATAATAGATATAGGTATAAATTATAGACATAATACATATAATAGATAAAGATATAAAATATAGACATAATAGATATAGGTATAAAGTATAGACACAATAAATATAATAGATACAGGTATAATATATAGACATAGGAGGTATAATAGATATAGGTATAAAATATAGACATAATAGATATAATACATGAAGTTATAAAATATAGATATAATAGATATAGGTATAAAATATACATATAATAGATATAATAGATATACGTATAAAATGTAGGTATAATTGATATAATGATAAAATACAAATCTAATAGATATAATAGATATAGGTATACAATATAGACATAATAGATATAGGTATGAAATATAGACATAATAGATATAAGAGATATAGGTAAAAAATATAGACATAATAGATATAGGTATAAAAAATAGACATAATAGATATAATAGATATAGGTATAAAATATAGATATAATAAATATAATAAATATTGGTATAAAATATAGGCATAATAGATATAATAGATATAGGTATAAAATATAGACTTAATAGGTATAATAGATATAGATATAAAATATAGACATAATAGATATAGGTATAAAATTTAGACATAATAGATATAATATATATAGGTATTAAATATAGACATAATAGATATAGTAGACATACGTAAAAAATATGGACGTAATAGATATAATAGATATAGTTATAAAATACAGACATAACAGATATAATAGATATAGGAATAAAATATAGACATAATAGATATAATAGATAGAGGGATAAAATAAAAACATAATACGTATAACAGATATAGGTATAAAATAAAGACATAATAGATATAATAGATAGAGGTATAAAATATATACATTTTAAATATAATAGATATAGGTATAAAACATAGATATAATAGATATGATAGATATATGTATAAAATATAGATATAATAGATACAGGTATAAAATATAGAAAATAGATATAATAGATATAGTTATAAAATATAGATATGAGAGATATAATTATAAAATATAAATATAATAGATATAATATATATAGGAAAAAATATAGATATAATGGATATAGATATAAAACATCGTTATAATAGATATAAGTATAAAATATAGACATGATAGACATAATAGATATAGGCATTAAATATACAAATAATAGATATGATACATATATGTATAAAATATAGATATAATAGATATAATGGATATAGGTTTCAAATATAGATATAATAGATATAGGTATAAAATATATATAGTGGATATAATAGATATAGGCATAAAATATAGACATAATATATATAACACATATAGTTATAACATATAGACCTAATAGATATAATAGATAAAGATATTAAATATAGACATAATAGATATAGGTATAAAGTATAGACACAATAGATATAATAGATATAGGTATAAAATACAGACATAAGAGTTATAATAGATATAGGTATAAAATATAGACATAATAGATATAATAGATATAGGTATAAAATAGAGATATAATAGATATGGGTATAAAATATAAACATAATAGATATAATAGATATAGGTATAAAATATAGACATAAGAGATATAATAGATATAGGTATAAAATATAGACATAATACATATAATCGATACAGGTATAAAATATAGACAAAATTGATATAATAGATATTGTTATAAAATATAGATATAAGAGATATAATAGATATAGGTATAAAATAGAGACATAATAGATATAATAGATAAAGGTACAAAATTTACACATAATAGATATTATAGATAATGGTATAAAATATAGATATAATAGATATAGGTATCAATTATAGATATAATAGATATAATAGATATACGTATAAATATAGATATAATTGATATATTCATAAAATATAGACATAATAGGTATAGGTATAAACATAGACATAATAGATATAATAGATATAGGTATTAAATATAGACATAATATATATAGGTATAAAATATAGACATAACAGATATAGGTATAAAATATAGACATAATAGATATAGGTATAAAATATAGACATGAAAGATATAATAAATATAGGTATAAAATATATTCTTAATAGATATAGGTATACAATATAGACATAATAGATATCATATATATAGGTATAAGATATAGACATAATAGACATATTGGATATAGATATAAAATATAGACATAATAGATATAATAGATATAGGTATAAAATATAGGCATAATAGATATAATAGAGGTATAAAATATAGACATAATAGATATAATTGATAGAGTTATAAAATTGGACTCGGGAAGGGGAACATCACACACTGCGGCCTATTATGGGGAGGGGGGAGGGGGGAGGAGGGAGGATTTCATAGGGGAGTTATACGTGATATAAATGATGAATTGAGGGGTGCTGACGAGTTGATGGGTGCAGCACACCAACATGGCAGAAGTATACATATGTAACAAACCGGCACGTTATGCACATGTACCCTAGAACATAAAGTATAAAAAAAAATATAGACATAAAAGATATAATACATAGAGGGATAAAATATAAACATAATAGATATAATAGATACAGGTATAAAATATAGACATAATAGATATAATCGATATAGGTATAAAATATGGACATAATAGATATACTTGATAGAGTTATAAAATATAGACATAATAGATATTATAGATAGAGGGATAAATATAGATATACTAGATACAATAGATATAGGTATAAAATATAGATATAGATATAATGGATATAGGTATCAAATACAGATATAATAGATATAGGTACAAAATATAGATATAGTGGATATAATAGTTATAGGTATAAAATATAGACTTAATAGATATAATAGATATAGGAATAAAATATAGACATATAGATATAATAGATAAAGATATAAAATATAGATATAATAGATATAATAGATACTGGCATAAAATATAGACATAGTAGATATAGGTATAAAATATAGACATACTAGATATAATAGATATAGCTATAAAATATAGACATAAGGTGTATAATAGATATAGGTATAAAATATAGACATAATAGATATAATCGATATATATATAAAATATGGACATAGGAGATATAGGCATAAAATATAAACATAATGGATATAATAGATATAGGTAAAAAATATAGACATAAGAGATATAATAGATATAGGTATAAAATATAGACATAATAAATATAATCGATACAGGTATAAAATATAGACATAATAGATATATGTATAAAGTATAGCCGTAATAGATATAATAGACATAGGTATAAAATATAGACATAATAGATTTAGGTATAAAACTTAGACATAATACATACAATAGTTATACGTATACAATATAGACATAATAGATATAATAGATATAGGTATGAAATATAGACATAATAGATATACGTATAAAATATAGACATAATAGATATAATAGATACAGGAATAAAATACAGACATAATAGATATGATAGATATAGGTATGAAATATAGACATAATAGATATAGGTATCATGTATAGATATAATAGATACAATAGATATAGGTATGAAATATAGATATAATAGATACAATAGATATAGGTATAACATATAGACATAATAGATACTATAGATATAGGTATAAAATACAGATATAAAAATATAATAGATAAAGGTAAAAAATATATACATAATAGATATAATAAATATAGGTATAAAATATAGTTATAGATATAAGAGATATAGGTATAAAATATAGACATAATAGATATAATACATATACGTATAAAATATAGACATAATATATATACAGATATACCTATAAAATATAGACATAATAGATATAATATATATAGGTATAACATATGGACAGAATAGATATGGGTTTAAAATACAGACATAATAGATATAATAGATATAGGTATAATTATACACATAATAGATATAATAGATATAGTTACAAAATGTAGACATAATAGATATAATAGATATAGGTATAAAATATAGACATAAAATATATAATACATATAGGTATAAAATATACACATCATCGATATAATAGATATAGGTATAAAATATAGACATAATAGATATAGATAGAAAATATAGATATAATAGAGAGAATAGATAGAGGTAAAAAATATAGACATAATAGATATAGGTATAAAATATATACATAATAGATATAAGAGATATAGTTATAAAATATAGACATAATAGTTATAATAGATATAGGTATAAAATATGGACATAATAAATATAATATATAAGTATAAAATATAGACTTAATAGATATAATAGATATAGGTATAAAATGTAGACATAATAGATACAAAAGATATAGGTATAAAATATAGACACAACAGATATAAGAGATATAGTTATAAATTATAGACATAATAATTATAATAGATATAGGTATAAAATATAGACATAACAGATACAACAGATATAGGTATAAAACATAGACATAATAGATATAATAGATAAAGATATAAAATACAGACATAATAGATATAGGTATAAAGTATAGATATAATATTTATAATTGATACAGGTATAAAATATAGATATAATAGATATAGTTATAAAATATAAATATAACTGATAAAATAGATATAGGTATAAAATATAGACATAATAGGTATAATAGATATAGGTATAAAATATAGACATAATAGATATCACACATATACCTATAAAATATACACATAGTTGATATAATAGATATAGGTATAAAATATAGACATAATATATATACGTATAAAATATAGACATTATAGATATAATAGATATAGGAGTGAAATATAGATATAATAGATATAGGTATAAAATATAGATATAATAGATATAATATATATAGTTATAAAATATAGATATAACAGATAAAATGGATATAGGTATTAAATATAGATATAATAGACATAGTTAGAAAATATAGATATAATAGATACAGGTATAAAATACAGACATAATAGATATGATAGATATATGTATAAAATATAGACAAAATAGATATAATAGATAGAGGTATAAAATATAGATAAATAGATATAGGTATAAAATATATATATAGCAGATATAATAGACATACCTTTAAAATAGAGATACAATAGATATCGGTATAAAATATAGATATAATAGATACAGATATAAAATATAGATATCATAGATAAAATTATAAAATATAAATATAATAGATATAATAGATATAGGTATAAAATATAGATATAATATATATAGGTATAAAATATAGTTGTAGTAGATATAGGTATAAAATATAGATATAATATAATAGATATAGTTATAAAATATAGATATAATAGATATAATAGATATAGGTATAATATATACACATAATAGATATAATAAATATAGGGATAAAATATAGACATAATAGATATAATACATATAGGTATAAAATACAGTAATAAAAGATATAAAACATATAGGTATGAAATATAGACATAATAGATAGATATAAGTATAAAAAATAGACAATAAATATAGGTATACAATACAGACGTATTAGGTATAATAGATATAGGTATAAAATATAGATATATATAGTTATAAAATATAGTTATGATAGATATAGATATAAAATATAGACATTAGAGATATAACAGATGTAGGTATAAAACACAGACACAATGGATATGATATATATGGGTATAAAATATAGACATATTACATATGATAAATATAGGTATAAAATATAGACATACTAGATATAAAAGATATAGGTATAAAATAAGACATAATAGATATAATAGATAAAGGTATAAAATATAGACATAATGGGTATATATATAAAATATAGACATAATAGATATGATAGATATAGGTATAAATATGGACATAATAGATATATTGACATAGCTTTAAAATATAGCCATAATAGATATAAGAGATACAGGTACAAAATATAGATATAATAGATATAGGTATAAAATATAGATATAATAGATATTATAGATATATGTATAAAAAATAGATATAATAGATACAGGTATAGAATATAGTCAATAGATATAATAGATATTGGTATGAAATATAGATATAATAGATATAATTATAACATATAATATAATAGATATAATACAAATAGGAAAACAATATAGATATAATGGATATAGGTATAAAATATGGTTATAATAGATATAAGTATAAAATATAGATATAATAGATATAGGCATTAAAATAGGAACATAATAGATATGATAGATATATGTATAAAATATATATATAATAGATATAATGGATATAGGTATAAAATATATATATAATATATATGGGTATAAAATATAGATATAGTGGATATAATAGATAGAGGCATAAAATATATACATAATAGATATAATAGATATAGGCATAAAATATAGACATAATTGATATAATAGATAAAGTTAAAAAAATGGACATAATAGATAAAGGTATAAAGTATAGACACAATAGATATAATAGATATAGGTATAAAATATAGATATAAGAGGTATCATAGATATAGGTATAAAATATAGACATAATAGATATAATAGATATAGGTTAAAAATATAGACATAATAGATATGGGTATAAAATATGAACATAATAGATATAATAGATATAGGAATAAAATATAGCCATAAGAGATATAATAGATATATTTATAAAATATACACATAATACATATAATCGATACAGGTATAAAATATAGACATAATAGATATAGGTATAAAGTATAGACATAACAGATATAGGAGTGGATGCCCGTCACCAAGCTGGGCCCGCTTGGTCAAGGACATGAAGATCAAGTCCCTGGAGGAGATCTACCTCTTCTCTCTGCCCATTAAGGAATCTGAGATCATTGACTTTTTCTTGGGGGCCTCTCTCAAAGATGAGGTTTTGAAGATTATGCCAGTGCAGAAGCAGACCCGTGCTGGTCAGCGCACCAGGTTCAAGGCGTTTGTTGCTATCGGGGACTACAATGGCCACGTCGGCCTGGGTGTTAAGTGCTCCAAGGAGGTGGCCACCGCCATCCGTGGGGCCATCATCCTGGCCAAACTCTCCATTGTCCCGGTGCGCAGAGGCTACTGGGGGAACAAGATCGGCAAGTCCCACACCGTCCCTTGCAAGGTGACAGGCCGCTGTGGCTCTGTGCTGGTGCGCCTCATCCCTGCACCCAGGGGCACTGGCATCGTCTCAGCGCCTGTGCCCAAGAAGCTGCTCATGATGGCTGGTATTGATGACTGCTACACCTCAGCCCGGGGCTGCACTGCCACCCTGGGCAACTTCGCCAAGGCCACCTTTGATGCCATCTCTAAGACCTACAGCTACCTGACCCCTGACCTGTGGAAGGAGACTGTGTTTACCAAGTCTACCTATCAGGAATTCACTGACCCCCTTGTCAAGACCCACACCAGAGTCCCCGTGCAGCGGACCCAGGCTCCAGCTGTGGCTACAACATAGGCTTTTTATAAAAGAAAAATAAAGTGAATTAAGCCTGTTAAAAAAAAAAAAAAGATATAGACATAATAGGTACAATAGATATAGGTATAAAATATAGACAGATACAATAGATATAGATATAAAATATAGACATAATAGATATAGGTATAAAATATAGACATAATGCATATAAAACATATAGGTATAAAATGTAGACATAATAGATATAATACATATGGGTATAAAATATAGACATAATTGATATAGGAATGAAATACAGACATAATAGATATTATAGAAATAGGTATAAAATATAGACATAATAGATATCTGTATAAACTATAGACATAATAGATATAAAAGATATAGGTATAAAATATAGACATGATAGATGTAGGTATAAAATATAGACAGAGTAGATATAATAGATATGGGTATAAAATATAGACATAATAGTTATCGGTATAAAACTATAGACATAATAGATATAATAGATATAGGTATAAAATATAGACATAACTGGTATAAAAATGTAGGTATGAAATATAGACCTAATAGATATAGGGATAAAATATACACATAATAGATATAATAGATATATGTATAAGATATAGACATAATAGATATCATAGATATAGGTATAAAATATAGATATAATAGATATACGAGATATAGGTATAAAATACAGACATAATAGATATAATAGATATAGGAATAAAATACAGACATAATTGAAATAGGTATAAATATAGACAAAATAGATAGAAATATAGGTATAAAATGTAGACATAATAGGTATAATAGATATAAGTATAAGATATAGACATAATAGATATAACAGATACAGATATAAAATATAGACATAATAGATATAATAGGTATAGGTATGAAATATAGACATAATAGATATAACAGACATATGTATAGAAGGTAGACAAAATATATTAAATGGATATAGGTATAAAATATAGACTTAATAGATATAATAGATAGAGGTATAAAATATAGACATAATAGATATAATAGATATAGATATAAAATATAGGCATGATAGATATAGGTATAAAATATAGACATATAAGATATAATAGTTATAGGTATAAAATATGGACATAATAGATAAAATAGATATAGATATAAAATATAGACATAATAGATATAATAGATATAGGTACAAAATATAGAAATAGTAGATATAATAGATATAGGTATAAAATATAGACATAATAGATAACGGAAAAAATATAGCTATAATAGATATAATAGATATAGGTATAAGGTATAGACATAATAGATATAATAGATATAGGTATTAAATATAGACATAATAGTTATAATAGAAATAGGTATAAAATATAGACATAATAGATATAATAGATATAGGTATCAAATATAGACAAAATAATTATGATAGATATAGGTATAAAATATAGACATAATGGATATAGGTAGAAAATATAGACATAATGGTTATAATACATATAGGTATGAAATATACACATAGTAGATATAATAGCTATAGGTTTAAAATAAAGACATAATAGATATAATAGATATAGGTATAAAGTATAGACATAATAGATATAACAGATATAGCTATAAAATAGAGACAAAATATATATATATATATAGTTGTAAAACATAGACATAATAGATATATTTATAAAATATAGACATAATAGATATAATAGATATAGGTATCAAATATAGATATAATAGATATATGTATGAAATATAGGCATAACAGATGAAATAGATATAGTTATAAAATACAGACATAATAGATAAAATTGACATACGTATGCAATATAGACATAACAGATATAGGTATAAAATATAGACAAAATAGATATAGGTATAAAATAAAGACCTAGATATAATAGATATAGGTATAAATATAAACATAACAGATATAATAGAGATGGGTATAAAATATCGACGTAATAGATATAATAGATATAGGTGTAAAATATAGACATAGTAGATATAACAGATATAGGTATAAAATATAGACATAAAAGATATAATATGTATAGTTATAAAGTATACACCTAATAAACATAATAGAAATAGGTATAAAATACAGACATAATAGATATAATAGATATAAGTATAAAATAGAGACGTAATAGATATACGTATAAAATACAGACAAAATAGATATAACAGATATAGGTATAAAATATTAACATAATATATATAGTAGATATAGGTATAAAATATAGACATAATAGATATAATAGATATAGGTATAAAATATAGACATAATAGATACAATAGATATACGTTTAAAATATAGATATAATAGATATAATAGATATAGGAATAAAATATAGATATAATAGCTATAGGTATAAAACACAGATATAATAGATGTAATAGATACAGGTATAAAATATAGACATAAAATATATAATAGATATAGGAATAAAATACAAATAAAACAGATATAGGTATAAAATATAGACATAACAGACATAATAGATATACGTATAAAATAAAGACAAAATAGATATAGATATCGGTATAAAATATAGACTTAATACATACAAACGATATTGGTATAAAATACAGACATTATAGACAATAGATATAGGTATAAAATATAGACATAATAGATATAATAGATATAGGTATAAGATATAGACATAATAGATATAATAGATATAGATATAAAACATATACATAATAGATATAATGCATACAGGTATAAAATATAGATATAATAGATATAGGTATAAAATATCGATATAATAGATATCATAGACAGACATAATAGATATAATAGATATACGTAAAAAATATAGATATAATAGATATAGGTATAAAATATAGACGTAATAGATATAATAGATATAGGTATCAAATATAGACATAATAGATATCGGTGTAAAATAGAGCCAGAATAGATATAACAGATATACTTCTAAAATATAGATATAATCGTTATAATAGATATAGGAATAAAATATGGACATCAGAGATATAGGTATAAAATATAAACATAATAGATATAATCGATATAGGTATAAAATACAGCCATAATAGATATAGGTATAAAGTATAGACATAATAGATATAATGGATATCGGTATAAAATATAGACATAATACATAAAAAAGATATAGGTATAAAATATACACATAATAGATGCAATAGATATAGCTATAAAATATAGACATAATAGATATAATAGATATAGGTATGAAATATAGACATAATAGATATGAAATATATAGGTATAAAATATAGACATAATAGATATGATAGATATAGATATAAAATATAGACAAAATAGATATAATAGATATAGGTATAAAATATAGACATAATAGATGTAACAGATACAGGTACAAAATATAGACAATAGATACAAACAAATGGAAGAACACACAATAGACACAACAAACAAATGGAAGAACATACCATGCTCATGGATAGGAAGAATCAATATTGTGAAAATGGCCATACTGCCCAAGGTTATTTATAGATTCAATGCCATCCCCATCAAGCTACCAATGACTTTCTTCACAGAATTGGAAAAAACTGCTTTAAAGTTCATAGGGAACCAAAAAAGAGCCCGCATTGCCAAGACAATCCTAAGTCAAAAGGAGAAAGCTGGAGGCGTCACGCTACCTGACTTCAAACTATACTACGAGGCTACAGTAACCAAAACAGCATGGTACTGGTACCAAAACAGAGCTATAGACCAATGGAACAGAACAGAGTCCTCAGAAATAATACCGCACATCTACAGCCATCTGATCTTTGACAAACCTGAGAGAAACAAGAAATGGGGAAAGGATTCCCTATTTAATAAATGGTGCTGGGAAAATTGGCTAGCCATAAGTAGAAAGCTGAAACTGGATCCTTTCCTTACCCCTTATACGAAGATTAATTCAAGATGGATTAGAGACTTAAATGTTAGACCTAATACCATAAAAACCCTAGAAGAAAATCTAGGTAGTACCATTCAGGACATACGCATGGGCAAGGACTTCATGTCTAAAACACCAAAAGCAACGGCAGCAAAAGCCAAAATTGACAAATGGGATCTCATTAAACTAAAGAGCTTTTGCACAGCAAAAGAAACTACCATCAGAGTGAACAGGCGCCCTACAGAATGGGAGAAAATTTTTGCAACCTACTCATCTGACAAAGGGCTAATATCCAGAATCTACAAAGAACTCAAACAAATATACGAGAAAAAAACAAACAACCCCATCAAAAAGTGGGGAAAGGATATGAACAGACATTTCTCAAAAGAAGATATTCATACAGCCAACAGACACATGAAAAAATGCTCATCGTCACTCGCCATCAGAGAAATGCAAATCAAAACCACAATGAGATACCATCTCACACCAGTTAGAATGGCAATCATTAAGAAGTCAGGAAACAACAGGTGTTGGAGAGGATGTGGAGAAATAGGAACACCTTTACACTGTTGGTGGGATTGTAAACTAGTTCAACCATTATGGAAAACAGTATGGCAATTCCTCAAGGATCTAGAACTAGATGTACCATATGACCCAGCCATCCCACTACTGGGTATATACCCAAAGGATTATAAATTATTCTACTACAAAGACACATGCACACGTATGTTTATTGCGGCACTATTCACAATAGCAAAGACTTGGAATCAACCCAAATGTCCATCTGTGACAGACTGGATTAAGAAAATGTGGCACATATACACCATGGAATACTATGCAGCCATAAAAAAGGATGAGTTTGCGTCCTTTGTAGGGACATGGATGCAGCTGGAAACCATCATTCTTAGCAAACTATCACAAGAAGAGAAAACCAAACACCGCATGTTCTCACTCATAGGTGGGAACTGAACAATGAGATCACTTGGACTCGGGAAGGGGAACATCACGCACTGGGGCCTATCATGGGGAGGGGGGAGGGGGGAGGAGGGAGGGATTGCATTGGGGAGTTATACATGATATAAATGATGAATTCATGGGTGCTGACGAGTTGATGGGTGCAGCACACCAACATGGCATAAGTATACATATGTAACAAACCTGCACGTTATGCACATGTACCCTAGAACTTAAAGTATAATTAAAAAAATAAATAAATAAATAAATAAATATGATTATAAATTATAAATATAATAGATATAATAGATATAGGTAAAAATACAGATATAATGGATACAGGTATAAAATATGCTTATAATAGATATAGGTATAAAATATAGATATAATAGATATAGGTATAAAGTACAGACACAAGAGATATAATAGATATACGTATAAAATATAGACATAATAGGTATAATAGATATAGGTATAGAATATAGACATAATAGATATAATAGATATAGGTATAAAATATAGACATAATAGATATGGGTATAAAATATAAACATAATAAATATAATAGATATAGGTATAAAATATAAACATAAGAGATATAATAGATATAGGTATAAAATATAGACATAATAAATATAATCGATACAGGTATAAAACATGGACATAACAGATATAGGTATAAAGTATAGAGGTAATCGATATAATAGATATAGGTATTAAATATAGACATAATAGGCCGTGCGCGGTGGCTCAAGCCTGTAATCCCAGCACTTTGGGAGGCCGAGATAGGCGGATCATGAGGTCAGGAGATCGAGAGCATCCTGGCTAATACGGTGAAACCCCGTCTCTACTAAAAAATACAAAAAACTAGCCGGGCGACGAGGCGGGCGCCTGTAGTCCCAGCTACTCGGGAGGTTGAGACAGGAGAATGGCGTGATCCCGGGAGGCGGAGCTTGCAGAGAGCTGAGAGCCGGCCACTGCTCTCCAGCCTGGGCAGCAGAGCAAGACTCCGTCTCAAAAAAAAAAAAAAAAAAAAAGAAAAATAAATAAATAAATAAATAAATAAATAAATATAGACATAATAGATATAGGTATAAAATATAGACATAAAAGATATAGGTATAAAATATAGACATAATAGATATAGGTATAAAATATAGACATAATAAATATAAGAAATATAGGTATAAAATATAGACTTAATATATATAGGTATAAAATATAGACATAAGAGATATATATAGGTAAAATATAGACATAATAGACATAATAGATATAGGTATAAAATATCGACATAATAGATATAATAGGTATAGGTATAAAATATAGGCATAATAGATATAATAGATAGAGGTATTAAATATAGACATAATAGATATACTTCATAGAGTTATAAAATATAGACATAATAGATATTATAGATAGAGGGATAAAATATAGACATAATAGATATAATAGATATAGGTATAAAATACAGACATAATAGATATAATAGATATAGGTATAAAATATAGACATAATAGATATAATAGATAGGAATAAAATATAGACGTAATAGATATAGGTATAAAATATAGACATAATAGATATAATTGACGTAAGTATGAAATATAGACATAATAGATATAAAAGATACAGGTATAAATTATAGACATAATAGGTATAATAGGTATAAAATATAGACATAATAGATATAGATATAGGTATAAAATATAGACATAATAGATATAATAGATATAGGTATAAAATATAGACATAATAGATATAGGTATAAAATATAGACATAATAGATATAATAGATAGAGGTATTAAACATAGACATAATAGATAAAGTTATAAAATAGAGACATAATAATTATAGGTACAAAATATAGACATAATAGATATAGGTATAAAATATACACATAATAGATATAATAGATACAGGTATAAAATATAGGCATAATAGATATGATAGACTTATAAAATATAGACATAATAGATATAATTGATAGAGTTATAAAATATAGACATAATAGATATAATAGAAATAGGTATAACATATAGACATAACAGATATAATAGATATAGGTATAAAATACAGACATAATAGATATAGTAGATATAGGTATAAAATAAAGACATAATAGATATAGGTATAAATATAGACATAATAGATATAATAAATAAAGGTATTAAATATAGACATAAAAGATATAATAGATATAGGTATGAAATATACACATAATAGATATAATAGATATAGGTATAAAACGTAGACATAATAGATATGATATATATGGGTATAAAACATAGATATAATACATATGATATATACAGGTATGAAATATAGACATAATAGATATAATAGATACAGGTATAACATATAGACATAATAGATATAGGTAAAAAATGTAGACATAATGGATAAAATAGATATAGATATAAAATATAGACATAATGGATACAGGTATAAAATATAGACAGAATAGATACAACAGTTATAGTTATACAATATAGAGATAATAGTTATAATAGATATAGGTATAAAATATAGACATAATAGGTATAGTTATAAAATAAAGACATAATAGATATATGTATAAAATACAGACATCATAGATATAGGTATAATATATAGACATAATAGATATAATAGATATAGGTGTAAAATACTGACATAAAAGATATAATAGATATAGGTGTAAAATATAGACATAAAAGATATAAAAGATATAGGCATAAAATGTAGACATAATAGAGATAGGTATAAAATATAGATATAATAGATACAGGTATAAAATATAGACATAAGATATATGATAGATATAGGTGTAAAATATAGACATAATAGATATAATAGATATAGGTAAAAAATATGGACAGTATAGATATAATAGACATAGGTATAAAATATAGACAAAATAGATATAATAGATACAGGTGTAAAATATAGATATAATAGATATAGGTATAAAATATAGACATAATAGATAAAATAGAAATACGTATAAAATATAAATATAATAGATATAGATATAAAATATAGATATAATAGATATAATAGATAGAGGTGTAAAATATGGATATAATAGATATAATTATAAAATATAAATGTTATAGATATAATAGATATAGGTATAAAATATAGACATAATAGATATAATAGTTACAGGTACAAAATATAGATATAATACATATAGGTATAAAATAGAGATATAATGGATATAATATATATATGTATAAAAAATAGGTATAATAGATACAGGTATAAAATAAACACAATAGATATATTATATAAAGGTATAAAATATAGATATAATAGACATAATTATAAAATATAAATAAAATAGATATAATAGATATAGGTAAAAAATATAGATATAATGGATATAGGTATAAAATATAGTTGTAATAGATATAAGTATAAAATATAGATATAATAGATATAATAGATATAATAGATATAGCCATAAAATATAGACATAATAGATATGATAGATATATGTAGAAAACACAGATATATAAATATAATGTATATACGGTATCAAACATAGATATAATAGATATAGGTATAAAATATAGATATAGCGGATATAATAGATATAGGCATAAAACATAGACATAATAGATATAATAGATATAGGTGTAAAATATAGACATAATATTTGGTTATAAAATATAGACATAATAGTTATAACAGATATAGGTGTAAAATATAGACATAATAGACATAGGTATAATATTTAGACATAATAGATATAATAGACATAGGTATAAATTATAAACATATATATAAAATAGATGAGGTATAAAATATACACATAATAGATATAATCGATATAGGTGACAAATATAGACATAATAGATATAGGTATTAAATAGAGACAAAATAGATATACTAGATATAGTTATAAACTTTAGACGTAATAGATATTATAGATATAGGTATAAAATATAAACATAAAAGATATAATAGATATAGGTATAAAATATAGACATAATATATATAAGAGATATATGTATAAAATATAGACATAATAGATATAAGAGATACAGGTATAAAATATAGATATAATATATATAGGTATAAAATATGGATATAATAGATATAATAGGTAGACATAATAGATATAATAGATATAGGTATAAAAGATAGATACAATAGATATAATGGATATGGGTATCAAATATACATATAATATATATAGGTATAAAATATAGATATAGTGGATATAATAGATATAGTTATAAAATATAAGCATAATAGATATAATAGATATAGGTATAAAATATAGAGATAATAGATATAATAGATAAAGATATAAAATATAGACATAATAGATATAATAGATATCGGTATAAAATATACACATGAAAGATATAATAGATAGGGGTATAAAATATAGATATAATAGATATAGGTATAAAATATCGATATAATAGGTATAATAGATATACGTATAAAATATAGATATAATTGATAAAGGTAAAAAATATGCATATAAAAGATATGATAGATTTAGGTATAAAAAATAGATAAAATAGATATAATAGATATAGGTATCAAATATAGACATAATAGATATAATAGAGGTATACAATACAGACATAATAGATATAATAGATATAGGTATACAATACAGACATAATAGATATAATAGATATAGGTATAAAATATAGACATAATACATATAATACATAAAGATATAAAATATAGACATAATAGATATAGGTATAAAGTATGGATACAACAGATATAATAGTTATAGGTATAAAATATAGACATAATAGATATAATAGATATCGGTATAAAATATAGACATAATAGATATGGGTGTAAAATATAAACATAATAGATATAATAGATATAGATATCAAATATAGACATAATAGATATAATAGATATAGGTATACAGTACAGACAAAATAGATATAATACATGTAGGGATAAAACATAGACATAATAGATATAAGAGATATATGTATAAAATATAGACATAATAGATATAATAGATATAGGTATAAAATATAGACATAATAGATATACGTATAAAGTATAGACATAATAGATATAATTTTTATACTTATAAAATATAGACATAATACATATAGGTATAAAATATAGACATAATAAATATAGTAGATATAGGTATAAAATATAGACATAATAGAAATAATAGATACAGGTATAAAATATAGACATAATATTATAGGTATAAAATATAGACATAAAGATATAATAAATATACGTGTAAAATATACACAGAATAGATATAATAGATAAAGGTGTAAAATGAAGACATAATAGACACAGATATAAAATAAAGACATAATATATATAATGGATATAGATATAAAATATAGACATAATATATAGTTATAAAATATAGACATAATAGATATAATAGATATAGGTAAAAAATATACACATAATAGATATCATCGATATAGGTATAAAAAATAGACATAATAGATAAAGGTATAAAATAAAGATAGAATAGATATAATATATATAGTTATAAAATATAGACGTAATAGATATTATAGATATAGGTATAAAATATAGACATAATAGATATACGTATAAAATATACACATAGTTGGTATAATAGATATAGGTATAAAATATAGGCATAATATAGATATACAATATAGACATCATAGATATGACAGATATAGATATAAAATATAGACATAATAGATATAATAGATATAGGCATAAAATATAGACATAATAGATAAAATAGATACAGGTAGAAAATATAGATACAATAGATATAGGTATAAAATATAGATACAATACATATAATAGATATATGTATAAAAAATAGATATGATAGATACAGGTATAAAATGTAGACAATAGATATAATAGATATAAGATTGAAATATAGATATAATAGATATAATTATAAAATATAAATATAATAGATATAATAGATATAAGAAAAAAATATAGATATAATGGATATAGGTATAATTTTTTGTTAAAATAGATATAAGTATGAAATATAGATATAATAGATATAATAGATATAGGAATAAAATATAGACATAATAGATACGATAGATATATGTATAAAATATAGATATAATAGATATAATGGATATAGGTATAAAAGACACATATACTAGATATATGTATAAAATATAAACATAATACATATAATCGCTACAGGTATAAAATATAGACATAACATATATAGGTATAAAGATTACACATAATAGATATAATAGATAGAGGTATAAAATATAGACATAATACATACAATAGATATAGGTATAAAATATAGACATAATAAATATAATAGATATAGGTATAAAATATAGACATAATAGATATAACAAATATAGGTATAAAATAGAGACATAATAAATTTGATAGATATAGGTATAAAAAATAGACATAATACATATAATACACATAGGTATAAAATATGGACATAAGAGATAAAATAGATAGAGGAACAAAATATAGACATAATAGATATAATAGATAAAGGTATAAAATATAGATATAATTGATATAATTAGAAAATATAGATACAATAGATAGAGGTATAAAATATAGACATAATAGATATGATAGATACAGGTATAAAATATAGACATAATAGATATAATAGATATAGGTATAAAATATAGACATAATAGATATAATAGATATAGGTATACAATACAGACATAATAGATATGATAGATATAGGTATAAAATATAGATATAATGGATATCATAGACAGTTGTAAATATAAATATCATAGATATAATAGATATAGGTATAAAATATAGACATAATAGATATAATAGATATAGGTATAAAATATAGACATAATAGATATAATAGAAACAGGTATAAAATATAGATATAATAGATATAGGTAAAAAATATGGATAAAATAGATATAATAGATATACGTATAAAATATAGATATAATAGATTTAGGTATGAAATATAGATATAATAGATTTAATAGATAGAGGTTTAACATATAGACATAATAGATATAATAGATATAGTTATGAAATATAGACATAACAGATATAATAGATATAGGTATCAAATATAGACATAATAGATATAATAGATATAGGTATGATTTATAGACATAATAGATATAGGTATAAAATATAGATATAATGGATATAATAGATGTAGGTATGAAATATACACATAATAGATATAAAGTATATAGGTATAAAATATAGACATAATAGTTATAATTGATATAGGCATAAAATATAGACATAATAGATATAATAGATATAGGTATAAAATATACACATAAGAGATATAGGTATAAAATATAGAAATAACTTATAATAGATATAGTTATAAAAAACAGACATAATAGATATAGGTATAAAATATAGATATAATAGATATAATAGATATATGTACAAAAAATAGACATAATATATACAGGTATAAAATATAGACAATAGATATAGTAGATATAGGTATAAAATATAGATGTAATAGATATAATTATAAAATATTAATATAATAGATATAATAGATACAGGTAAAAAATATAGATATTATGGATATAGGTATAAAATATGGTTATAATAGATATAATTATAAAACATAGATATAATAGATAATATAGATATAGGCATAAAATATAGACAAAATAGATATGAGAGATATATGTAGAAAATATAGATATAGTAGATATAATGGATATAGTTATCAAACATAGATATAATAAATATAGGTATAAAATACAGACATGATAGATATGATAGATATAGGTATAAAATATAGACATAATACATATAAAATATAGGTATAAAATATAGACATAATAGATATAATAGATATAGGTATAAAACGTAGACATAATAAATATAATAGATACAGGTATAATATATAGATATAATAGATATAGGTATAAAATATAGATATAATAGATGTAATAGATAGACATAATATTTATATTAGATATAGATATAAAATATACATATAATAGATATAGGTATAGAATATAGATATAATAGTTATAATAGATACAGTTATAAAATATAGATATAATAGATATAAGTATAAAATATAGACATAATAGAGATAATAGATATAGGAATAAAATATAGACATAATAGATATAATACATATACTTATAAAATATACACATAGTTGATATTCATATAGGTATAAAATATAGACATAATAGATACAGGTATAAAATATAGACATAATAGATATAATAGATATAGGTGTAAAATATAGATATAATAGATATAGGTAAAAAATATAGATATAATAGATATAATATATTCAGGTATAAAATATAGATATAATAGATATCGGTAGAAAATATAGACATAATAGATAGAGACATAAAATACAGACATAATACATGTGATAGATATAGGTATAAAATATAGACATCACAGATATAATAGATATAGGTACAAAATATAGACATAATAGATATAACACATAGAGGTATAAAATAGAGATATAATAGATATAGGTATAAAATATAGATATTATAGATATAATAGATATACATACAAAATACAGATACAATAGATATCGGTATAAAATATAGATATGATACATATAATAGACACAGATATAAAATATAGACATAATAGATATAATAGATATAGGTATAAAGAATAGACATAATAGATATAATACATATAGGTATAAAATATAGACATAATAGGTATAATAGATATAGGTATGAAATATAGACATAATGGATATACGTGTAAATATACACCTAGTTGATATAATAGATATAGGTATAAAATATAGACAAAATAGATATGGATATAAAATATAGACATAATATATTTAATAGATATAGGTATAAAATATAGACATAATAGATATAGGTATAATATTTAGACATAATAGATAGATATAGGTATAAAATATATACATAATAGATATAATAGATACAGGTACAAAATATAGATATAATAGATATAGGTATAAAATATAGATATAATAGATATAATAGATATATGTATAAAAAATAGATATAAGAGATACAGGTATATAATATAGACAATAGATATAATAGATGTAGGTATAAAACATAGATATAATAGATATAATTATAAAATATAAATAAAATATATATAATAGATATTGGAAATAAATATCGATATAATGGATATGGGTATAAAATATGGTTATAATGGATATAAGTATAAAATATATATATAATAATAATAATAGATATAGGCATAAAATATAGACATAATAGATATGATACATATATGTATAAAATATAGATATAATAGATATAATGGATATAGGTATCAAATATAGATATAGTAGATATAAGTATAAAATATGGATATAGTGGATGTAATAGATATAGGCATAAAATAAAGACATAATAGATATAATAGATATAGCTATAAAAAATAGACATAATTGATATAATTGGTAAAAATATAAAATATAGACATAATAGATATAGGTATAAAGAATAGACACAATAGATATAATAGATATAGGTATAAAATATAGACATCAGAGGTATAATAGATATAGTTATAAAATATAGACATAATAGATATAATAGATACATGTATAAAATATAGACATAATAGATATGGGTATAAAATAAAAACATAATACATATAATAGATATAGGTATAAAATATAGACATAAAAGATATAATAGATATAGGTATAAAATATAGACTTAATAGATATGGGTATAAAATATAAACATAATACATAAAATAGATATATTTATAAAATATAGACATAAGAGATATAATAGATATATTTATAAAATATAGACATAGGCCGGGCACGGTGGCTCAAGCCTGTATCCCAGCACTTTGGAGGCCGAGACGGGCGGATCACGAGGTCAGGAGATCGAGACCATCCTGGCTAACACGGTGAAAGCCCGTCTCTACTAAAAATACAAAAACTAGCCAGGGGAGGTGGCGGGCCCCTGTAGTCCCAGCTACTCGGGAGGCTGAGGCAGGAGAATGGCGTGAACCCTGGAGGCGGAGCTTGCAGTGAGCTGAGATCTGGCCACTGCACTCCAGTCCGGGCGACACTCGAGACTCCGCCTCAAAAAAAGAAAAAATATATAGACATAATACATATAATCGATACAGGTACAAAAAATAGACATAGTAGATATAGGTATAAAATATACACATAATAGATATAATAGATATAGTTATAAAATGTAGACATAATAGATATAATAGATACAGGGATAAAATATAGACATAAAAGATATAACACATATAGGTATAAAATATAGACATCATAGATATAATAGATATAGTTATAAAATATAGACATAGTAGATATATGTATAAAATATAGCCATAATGGATAGAATAGATAGAGGTATAAAATATAGATATAATAGATACAGGTATAAAATACAGATACAAGATATGTAATAGATATAGGTGTAAAATATAGACATAATAGATATATGTATAAAATTTAGTCATAATAGATATAATTGACATAGGTATAAAATATAGACATAATAGATATAATAAATAAAGGAATAAAAAATAGACATAATAGATATAATAGATATAGGATCAAAATGTACACATAATAGATATAATAGATATAAGCATAATATATAGACGTAATAGATATAATAGACATAGGTATGCAATACAGACAAAATAGATGTAGGTATAAAATATAGACACTATAAATATAGTAGATATACGTATAAAATGTAGACATAATAGCTATAGGTACAAAATATAGACATAATAGATATAATAGATATAGGTATAAACTATAGACATAAGAGATATAGGTATAAAATATATACATAATAGTTATAATAGATATAGGTATAAAAAATAGACATAATAGATAAAATAAATACAGGTATAAAGTATAAACATAATAGATAAAATACATATAGGTATAAAATATAGATACAATAGATATAGATATAAAATATAGATATTATAGATATAATAGATACAAGTATAAAATATAGAAATAATAGATATGATGGATATAGGCAAAAAATATAGATATAATAGCTATAGATATAAAATATAGATATAATAACTATAAAAGATATAGGTGTAAAATATAAATATAATAGCTATGGTTATAAAATATAGACATAATAGATATAATAGATATAGGTGTAAAATATATAGATAATACATAGGTACAAAATTTAGTCATAATAGATTTAATTTATATAGGATTAAAATATAGACATAATAGTTATAATAGATGGAGATATAAAATATAGACATAGTAGATATAATACATATAGTTATTAAATACAGACATAATAAATATAATAGATATGGTAATAAAATAGAGACATAATAGATATAATAGATATAGATATAAAATATAGATATAACAGATATAATAGATATACGTATAAAATATAGACATAATATATATAATAGATATAGATTTAAAATATAGACATAGCAGATATAATAGATATACGTATAAAATATAGACATAAGAGATACAATAGATATAGATATAAAATATAGACAAAATAGATATAGATACACAATATCGACATAACAGATATAATAGATTTAGGTATAAAATATACACATAATAGACATAATAAATATAGGTATAAAATATAGACAGACTTAATAGATATAGGTATAAAATATAGACATAATAGATATAATAGATGTAGGTATAAAATATAGGCATAATAGATATAACTGATAGAGTTATAAAATATACCTATAATAGCTATAATAGATAAAGGTATAAAATATGGACACAATAGATATAAGAGATATAGGTTTTAAATATATACATAATAGATATAATAGGTATAGGTAAAAAATATAGACATAATAGATATTGGTATAAAATATAAACATAATAGATATAATAGATATAGGTATAAAATATAGCTATAAGAGATATAATAGATATAGGTATAAAATATACACATAATACATATAATCGATACAGATATAAAATATAGACATAATAGATATAGGAATAAAGGATAGAGATAATAGATATAGGTATAAAATATAGATATAATAGATATAATAGTAATAGGCATAAAATATAGACATAATAGATATAGGTAAAAAACATAGACATAATAGGTATAGGTATGAAATATAGACATAATAGATATAATAGATATATGTATAAGATATAGAAATAATACATACAATAGATATAGGTATAAAATATAGACAAAATAGATATAAAGATATAGATATAAAATATAGACATAATAGATATAATAGATATCGGTATAAAATATAGATATAATAGATATAATAGATATAGGAATAAAATATAGACATAACAGATATAATAGACATAGGTATAAAAAGTAGACAGAATATACTAGATATCGGTATAAAATATAGACATAATAGATATAATAGATACACGTATAAAATATACAGAAAATAGATATAATAGATAAAGGGACAAAATATAGACATAATAGATATAATAGATATACGAATAGAAAATGGACATAATAAACATTACAGATATAGTTCTAAAATATAGACATAATAGTTATAATAGATATAGGTTAAAAATACAGACATAAGAGATATATGTATAAAATATAGACATAGTAGATATAATAGATATAGGTATAAATTATAGACAGACATAATAGATATAGGTATAAAATATAGACATAATAGATATAGGTAAAAAATAAAGACATAATAGATATAATAGATATAGGCATAAAAAATAGACATAATACATATAGGTATAAAGTATAGACAGAATAGATACAACAGATAGAGTTATACAATATAGAGATAATAGTTCTAACAGATATAGGTATAAATATAGACATAATAGATAGAGGTATAAAATATAGACATAACAGATATAGGTATAAAATATAGACATAATAGATATAATAGATATTGGAATCAAATATAGACATAATAGGTATAACAGATAGAGTTAAAATATAGATATAAGAGATATAATAGATGTAGGTATAAAATATAGATATAATAGATATAGATATAGGTATAAAATATAGATATAAACATGTAATAGAAATAGGTACAAAATATGGATATAATTGATATAATACATATAGGTATAAAATATAAATACAATAGATATAGGTATAAAAAATAGATATAATGGATATAATAGATATAGGTATAAAATATAGACATAGTAGATATAAAGGATATAGGTATAAAATATAGACATAATAGTTATAATTCATATAGGTATAAAATATAGACATAATAGATATAATAGATATAGATATAAAATATAGACATAATAGATATAGGTATAAAATATAGAAATAACACATATAAAATATATAGGTATAAAAAATAGACAAAATAGATATAGCTATAAAATATACACAAATGGATATAATAGGTATAGGTACAAAATATAGACATAATAGATATAATAGATATAGGTATAAAATATAGACATAATAGATATAATAGATACAGTTATTAAACATAGACATAATAGATATAATGGATATAGATGTAACATATAGACATAATAGATATAATAGATGTAGATATAAAATATAGTCATAATAGATATAATAGATATACGTATAAAATATAGACATAATAGATACAACAGATATACATATAAAATATAGACAAAATAGATATAGGTACACAATATCGACATAATGGATATAATAGATTTAGGTATAAAATATACACATAATAGACATAATAAATATAGGTATAAAATATAGACAGACTTAGAAGATATAGGTATAAAATATAGACATAATAGCTACAGTAGATGTAGGTATAAAATATAGGCATAATAGATATAACTGATAGAGTTATAAAATATACCTATAATAGCTATAATAGATAAAGGTATAAAATATGGACATAATAGATATAATAGATATAGGTATTAAATATGGACATAATAGATATAATAGATATAGGTAAAAAATATAGACATAATAGATATTGGTATAAAATATAAACGTAATAGATATAATAGATATAGGTATAAAATATAGCCATAAGAGATATAATAGATGTAGGTATAAAATATACACATAATACATATAATCGATACAGGTATAAAATATAGACATAATAGATATAGGTATAAAGGATAGACATAATAGATATATGTATAAAATATAGATATAATAGATATAATAGATATAGGCATAAAATATAGTCATAATAGATATAGGTATAAAACATAGACATAATAGGTATAGGTATGAAATATAGACATAATAGATATAATAGATATATGGATAAGATATAGACCTAATAGATACATTTGATATAGGTATAAAATATAGACAAAAGAGATATAAAATACATAGATATAAAATATAGACATAATAGATATAATAAATATAGGTATAAAATATAGACATAGTAGATATAATAGATATAGGTATAAAATATAGACATAATAGATATAGGTACAATATTTAGACATAATAGATATAATAGATACACGTATAAAATATAGACATAATAGATATAATAGACATAGGTATAAAATGTAGACATAATAGATATAATAGATATAGGTATAAAATATAGAAATAATAGGTATAGGTATAAAATAGAGACATAATAGATACAGGTATAAAATAGAGACATAATTGATATAATAGATATAGTTATAAAATATAGACGTAATAGATATAGGTATAAAATATAGACATAATACATACAATAGATATTAGTATAAAATATAGACATATTAGATATAATAGATATAGGTATGAAGTATAGACATAATAAATATAATAGATATAGGTATAAAATGTAGACATAATAGATATAATAGATATAGGTATAAAATATAGATATAATAGATATAGGCATAAAATAGAGACATAATAGATTTGGTAAAAAATATAGATGTAATAGATAAAATAGATGTAGGTATAAAATATATACATAATAGATAAAATAGATATAGGTATAAAATATAGACATAATAGATATAATAAATATAGGTATAAAACATAGACACAATAGATATAATAGATATAGGTATAAAATATAGACATAATAGATATAATAGAAATAGGTATAACCTATAGATAATTGATATAGGTATAATATATAGACAATGGGGATAATAGATATAGGTATAAAATATAGACATAATAGGTATAAAAAATATAGACAAAATAGATGTAATAGATATAGGTAGAAAATATACACATAAAAGATATAATAGATATAGGTATAAAATGTAGACATAATGGATATCATAGATATAGGTATAAAATATAGACATAATAGATATAATAGATACAGACGTGAAATATAGACATAATAGATATAATCGATATTGTTTTAAAAAATAGACATAGTAGATATGGGTATAATATTTAGATATAATAGATATAATAGATATAGGTATTAAATATAGACATAAGTATATAATAGATATACGTGTAAAATATACACAAAACAGATATAATAGATATAGGTGTCAAATATAGACATAATAGATACAGATATAAAATACAGACATAATATATATAATGGATATAGATATAAAATATAGACATAATATATACTTTTAAAATATAGACATAATAGATATAGATATAGGTGTAAAATAAAGACATAATATATAGTTATAAAATATAGACATAATAGTTATAATAAGTATAGTTATAAAATATAGACATAATAGATATAGCTATAATATGCAGACATAATAGATATAATAGATATAGGTATAAAATATAGACATTATAGATATAATAGATATAGGTATAAAATAGAGACATACTAGATATAATAGATAAAGGTATAAAATATAGACTCAAGAGATAAAATAGATACAGGTAAAAATATAGATATAATAGATATAGCTATAAAATATAGATAAAATAGATATAATAGATATATGTATAAAAAATAGATAAAACAGATAGAGGTATAAAACACAGACAATAGATATAATAGATATAGGTATAAAATATTGATATAATAGACATAATTATAAAATATAGATATAATAGATATAATTATAAAATATAAATATAGATATAATAGATATAGGAAAAAAATACAGATATAATGGTTATAGGTATAAAATATGGTTATAATAGATGTAAGTATAAAATATGGATAAATAGATATAATAGAAATAGGCATAAAATATAGACATAATAGATATGATAGATATGTATATAATAGAGATATAATACATATAATGGATATAGGTATCAAATATAGATATAATAGATATAGGTATAAATTATAGATATAGTGGATATAATAGATATAGGCATAAAATACAGACATAATAGATATAATAGATATAGGTATAAATTATAGACATAATACATATAATAGATAAAGATATAAAATATAGACATAATAGATATAGGTATAAAGTATAGACACAATAAATATAATAGATACAGGTATAATATATAGACATAGGAGGTATAATAGATATAGGTATAAAATATAGACATAATAGATATAATACATGAAGTTATAAAATATAGATATAATAGATATAGGTATAAAATATACATATAATAGATATAATAGATATACGTATAAAATGTAGGTATAATTGATATAATGATAAAATACAAATCTAATAGATATAATAGATATAGGTATACAATATAGACATAATAGATATAGGTATGAAATATAGACATAATAGATATAAGAGATATAGGTAAAAAATATAGACATAATAGATATAGGTATAAAAAATAGACATAATAGATATAATAGATATAGGTATAAAATATAGATATAATAAATATAATAAATATTGGTATAAAATATAGGCATAATAGATATAATAGATATAGGTATAAAATATAGACTTAATAGGTATAATAGATATAGATATAAAATATAGACATAATAGATATAGGTATAAAATTTAGACATAATAGATATAATATATATAGGTATTAAATATAGACATAATAGATATAGTAGACATACGTAAAAAATATGGACGTAATAGATATAATAGATATAGTTATAAAATACAGACATAACAGATATAATAGATATAGGAATAAAATATAGACATAATAGATATAATAGAGGGATAAAATAAAAACATAATACGTATAACAGATATAGGTATAAAATAAAGACATAATAGATATAATAGATAGAGGTATAAAATATATACATTTTAAATATAATAGATATAGGTATAAAACATAGATATAATAGATATGATAGATATATGTATAAAATATAGATATAATAGATACAGGTATAAAATATAGAAAATAGATATAATAGATATAGTTATAAAATATAGATATGAGAGATATAATTATAAAATATAAATATAATAGATATAATATATATAGGAAAAAAATATAGATATAATGGATATAGATATAAAACATCGTTATAATAGATATAAGTATAAAATATAGACATGATAGACATAATAGATATAGGCATTAAATATACAAATAATAGATATGATAGATATATGTATAAAATATAGATATAATAGATATAATGGATATAGGTTTCAAATATAGATATAATAGATATAGGTATAAAATATATATAGTGGATATAATAGATATAGGCATAAAATATAGACATAATATATATAACACATATAGTTATAACATATAGACCTAATAGATATAATAGATAAAGATATTAAATATAGACATAATAGATATAGGTATAAAGTATAGACACAATAGATATAATAGATATAGGTATAAAATACAGACATAAGAGTTATAATAGATATAGGTATAAAATATAGACATAATAGATATAATAGATATAGGTATAAAATAGAGATATAATAGATATGGGTATAAAATATAAACATAATAGATATAATAGATATAGGTATAAAATATAGACATAAGAGATATAATAGATATAGGTATAAAATATAGACATAATACATATAATCGATACAGGTATAAAATATAGACAAAATTGATATAATAGATATTGTTATAAAATATAGATATAAGAGATATAATAGATATAGGTATAAAATAGAGACATAATAGATATAATAGATAAAGGTACAAAATTTACACATAATAGATATTATAGATAATGGTATAAAATATAGATATAATAGATATAGGTATCAATTATAGATATAATAGATATAATAGATATACGTATAAAATATAGATATAATTGATATATTCATAAAATATAGACATAATAGGTATAGGTATAAAACATAGACATAATAGATATAATAGATATAGGTATTAAATATAGACATAATATATATAGGTATAAAATATAGACATAACAGATATAGGTATAAAATATAGACATAATAGATATAGGTATAAAATATAGACATGAAAGATATAATAAATATAGGTATAAAATATATTCTTAATAGATATAGGTATACAATATAGACATAATAGATATCATATATATAGGTATAAGATATAGACATAATAGACATATTGGATATAGATATAAAATATAGACATAATAGATATAATAGATATAGGTATAAAATATAGGCATAATAGATATAATAGAGGTATAAAATATAGACATAATAGATATAATTGATAGAGTTATAAAATTGGACTCGGGAAGGGGAACATCACACACTGCGGCCTATTATGGGGAGGGGGGAGGGGGGAGGAGGGAGGGATTTCATAGGGGAGTTATACGTGATATAAATGATGAATTGAGGGGTGCTGACGAGTTGATGGGTGCAGCACACCAACATGGCAGAAGTATACATATGTAACAAACCGGCACGTTATGCACATGTACCCTAGAACATAAAGTATAAAAAAAAATATAGACATAAAAGATATAATACATAGAGGGATAAAATATAAACATAATAGATATAATAGATACAGGTATAAAATATAGACATAATAGATATAATCGATATAGGTATAAAATATGGACATAATAGATATACTTGATAGAGTTATAAAATATAGACATAATAGATATTATAGATAGAGGGATAAAATATAGATATAATAGATACAATAGATATAGGTATAAAATATAGATATAGATATAATGGATATAGGTATCAAATACAGATATAATAGATATAGGTACAAAATATAGATATAGTGGATATAATAGTTATAGGTATAAAATATAGACTTAATAGATATAATAGATATAGGAATAAAATATAGACATAATAGATATAATAGATAAAGATATAAAATATAGATATAATAGATATAATAGATACTGGCATAAAATATAGACATAGTAGATATAGGTATAAAATATAGACATACTAGATATAATAGATATAGCTATAAAATATAGACATAAGGTGTATAATAGATATAGGTATAAAATATAGACATAATAGATATAATCGATATATATATAAAATATGGACATAGGAGATATAGGCATAAAATATAAACATAATGGATATAATAGATATAGGTAAAAAATATAGACATAAGAGATATAATAGATATAGGTATAAAATATAGACATAATAAATATAATCGATACAGGTATAAAATATAGACATAATAGATATATGTATAAAGTATAGCCGTAATAGATATAATAGACATAGGTATAAAATATAGACATAATAGATTTAGGTATAAAACTTAGACATAATACATACAATAGTTATACGTATACAATATAGACATAATAGATATAATAGATATAGGTATGAAATATAGACATAATAGATATACGTATAAAATATAGACATAATAGATATAATAGATACAGGAATAAAATACAGACATAATAGATATGATAGATATAGGTATGAAATATAGACATAATAGATATAGGTATCATGTATAGATATAATAGATACAATAGATATAGGTATGAAATATAGATATAATAGATACAATAGATATAGGTATAACATATAGACATAATAGATACTATAGATATAGGTATAAAATACAGATATAAAAATATAATAGATAAAGGTAAAAAATATATACATAATAGATATAATAAATATAGGTATAAAATATAGTTATAGATATAAGAGATATAGGTATAAAATATAGACATAATAGATATAATACATATACGTATAAAATATAGACATAATATATATACAGATATACCTATAAAATATAGACATAATAGATATAATATATATAGGTATAACATATGGACAGAATAGATATGGGTTTAAAATACAGACATAATAGATATAATAGATATAGGTATAATTATACACATAATAGATATAATAGATATAGTTACAAAATGTAGACATAATAGATATAATAGATATGGGTATAAAATATAGACATAAAATATATAATACATATAGGTATAAAATATACACATCATCGATATAATAGATATAGGTATAAAATATAGACATAATAGATATAGATAGAAAATATAGATATAATAGAGAGAATAGATAGAGGTAAAAAATATAGACATAATAGATATAGGTATAATATATATACATAATAGATATAAGAGATATAGTTATAAAATATAGACATAATAGTTATAATAGATATAGGTATAAAATATGGACATAATAAATATAATATATATAAGTATAAAATATAGACTTAATAGATATAATAGATATAGGTATAAAATGTAGACATAATAGATACAAAAGATATAGGTATAAAATATAGACACAACAGATATAAGAGATATAGTTATAAATTATAGACATAATAATTATAATAGATATAGGTATAAAATATAGACATAACAGATACAATAGATATAGGTATAAAACATAGACATAATAGATATAATAGATAAAGATATAAAATACAGACATAATAGATATAGGTATAAAGTATAGATATAATATTTATAATTGATACAGGTATAAAATATAGATATAATAGATATAGTTATAAAATAAAATATAACTGATAAAATAGATATAGGTATAAAATATAGACATAATAGGTATAATAGATATAGGTATAAAATATAGACATAATAGATATCACACATATACCTATAAAATATACACATAGTTGATATAATAGATATAGGTATAAAATATAGACATAATATATATACGTATAAAATATAGACATTATAGATATAATAGATATAGGAGTGAAATATAGATATAATAGATATAGGTATAAAATATAGATATAATAGATATAATATATATAGTTATAAAATATAGATATAACAGATAAAATGGATATAGGTATTAAATATAGATATAATAGACATAGTTAGAAAATATAGATATAATAGATACAGGTATAAAATACAGACATAATAGATATGATAGATATATGTATAAAATATAGACAAAATAGATATAATAGATAGAGGTATAAAATATAGATAAAATAGATATAGGTATAAAATATATATATAGCAGATATAATAGACATACCTTTAAAATAGAGATACAATAGATATCGGTATAAAATATAGATATAATAGATACAGATATAAAATATAGATATCATAGATAAAATTATAAAATATAAATATAATAGATATAATAGATATAGGTATAAAATATAGATATAATATATATAGGTATAAAATATAGTTGTAGTAGATATAGGTATAAAATATAGATATAATATAATAGATATAGTTATAAAATATAGATATAATAGATATAATAGATATAGGTATAATATATACACATAATAGATATAATAAATATAGGGATAAAATATAGACATAATAGATATAATACATATAGGTATAAAATACAGTAATAAAAGATATAAAACATATAGGTATGAAATATAGACATAATAGATAGATATAAGTATAAAAAATAGACAATAAATATAGGTATACAATACAGACGTATTAGGTATAATAGATATAGGTATAAAATATAGATATATATAGTTATAAAATATAGTTATGATAGATATAGATATAAAATATAGACATTAGAGATATAACAGATGTAGGTATAAAACACAGACACAATGGATATGATATATATGGGTATAAAATATAGACATATTACATATGATAAATATAGGTATAAAATATAGACATACTAGATATAAAAGATATAGGTATAAAATAATAGACATAATAGATATAATAGATAAAGGTATAAAATATAGACATAATGGGTATATATATAAAATATAGACATAATAGATATGATAGATATAGGTATAAAATATGGACATAATAGATATAATTGACATAGCTTTAAAATATAGCCATAATAGATATAAGAGATACAGGTACAAAATATAGATATAATAGATATAGGTATAAAATATAGATATAATAGATATTATAGATATATGTATAAAAAATAGATATAATAGATACAGGTATAGAATATAGTCAATAGATATAATAGATATTGGTATGAAATATAGATATAATAGATATAATTATAACATATAAATATAATAGATATAATACAAATAGGAAAACAATATAGATATAATGGATATAGGTATAAAATATGGTTATAATAGATATAAGTATAAAATATAGATATAATAGATATAGGCATAAAATATGAACATAATAGATATGATAGATATATGTATAAAATATATATATAATAGATATAATGGATATAGGTATAAAATATATATATAATATATATGGGTATAAAATATAGATATAGTGGATATAATAGATAGAGGCATAAAATATATACATAATAGATATAATAGATATAGGCATAAAATATAGACATAATTGATATAATAGATAAAGTTAAAAAAATGGACATAATAGATAAAGGTATAAAGTATAGACACAATAGATATAATAGATATAGGTATAAAATATAGATATAAGAGGTATCATAGATATAGGTATAAAATATAGACATAATAGATATAATAGATATAGGTTAAAAATATAGACATAATAGATATGGGTATAAAATATGAACATAATAGATATAATAGATATAGGAATAAAATATAGCCATAAGAGATATAATAGATATATTTATAAAATATACACATAATACATATAATCGATACAGGTATAAAATATAGACATAATAGATATAGGTATAAAGTATAGACATAACAGATATAGGAGTGGATGCCCGTCACCAAGCTGGGCCGCTTGGTCAAGGACATGAAGATCAAGTCCCTGGAGGAGATCTACCTCTTCTCTCTGCCCATTAAGGAATCTGAGATCATTGACTTTTTCTTGGGGGCCTCTCTCAAAGATGAGGTTTTGAAGATGATGCCAGTGCAGAAGCAGACCCGTGCTGGTCAGCGCACCAGGTTCAAGGCGTTTGTTGCTATCGGGGACTACAATGGCCACGTCGGCCTGGGTGTTAAGTACTCCAAGGAGGTGGCCAACGCCATCCGTGGGGCCATCATCCTGGCCAAACTCTCCATTGTCCCGGTGCGCAGAGGCTACTGGGGGAACAAGATCGGCAAGCCCCACACCGTCCCTTGCAAGGTGACAGGCCGCTGTGGCTCTGTGCTGGTGCGCCTCATCCCTGCACCCAGGGGCACTGGCATCGTCTCAGCGCCTGTGCCCAAGAAGCTGCTCATGATGGCTGGTATTGATGACTGCTACACCTCAGCCCGGGGCTGCACTGCCACCCTGGGCAACTTCGCCAAGGCCACCTTTGTTGCCATCTCTAAGACCTACAGCTACCTGACCCCTGATGTATGGAAGGAGACTGTGTTTACCAAGACTATCTATCAGGAATTCACTGACCACCTTGTCAAGAACCACACCAGAGTCTCCGTGCAGTGGACCCAGGCTCCAGCTGTGGCTACAACATAGGCTTTTTATACAGAAAAATAAAGTGAATTAAGCCTGATAAAAAAAAAAAGGATATAGACTTAATAGATACAATAGATATAGGTATAAAATATAGACAGATACAATAGATATAGATATAAAATATAGACATAATAGATATAGGTATAAAATATAGACATATTAGATATAATAATTATAGGTATAAAATATAGACATAATAGATATAATAGATATAGGTATAAAACATAGACATAATAGACATACATATAAAATATAAACAAAATAGATTTAATAGATATAGGTATAAAATATAGACATAATAGATATAATAGATATAGGTATAAAATATAGACATAATACATATCGGTATAAAATATAGACATAATAGATTTAATAGATATAGTTATAAAATATAGACATAATAGATATAATAGATATAGGTATAAAATATAGACATAATAGATATCGGTATAAAATACAGACATAATAGATTTAATAGACATAGTTATAAAATATAGACATAATAGATATAATAGATATAGGTATAAAATATAGACATAATAGATATAGATATAAAATACAGACAAAATAGATATAGGTATAAAATATAGACATAATAGATATAATAGATATATGTATAAGATGTAGACATAATCGATATAATAGATACAGGTTTAAAATATAGACATAATAGATATAATAGATATAGGTATGAAATATAGACAAAATAGATACAATAGATATAGGTATAAAATATAGACATAATAGATATAATAAATATAGGTATAAAATATAGACATAATAGATATAATAGCATATAGGTATGAAATATAGACATAATATATATAATAGATATATGTATAATATATTTACATAATAGATATAATAGATATAGGTATAAAATATAGACGTAAGAGATATAATAGATATAGGCATAAAATACAGACATAATAGATATATTATATATAGAAATAAAATACAGACATACTTGAAATAGGTATAAAATATAGACAAAATAGATATAAAAGATATAGGTATAAAATATAGACAAAATAGATATAATAAATATAGGTATAAAATATAGACATGATAGATATAATAGATATATGTATAAGATATACACATAATAGATATAATACATATAGATATAAAATATAGACATAATAGATATAGGTATGAAATATAGATATATTAGATATAATAATTATATGTATAAAATATAGACATAATAGATATAATAGATATAGGTATTAAATATAGACATAATAGATATAGATATAAAATATAGACATAATAGATTTAATAGATATAGGTATAAAATATAGGCATAATACATATAATAGATATAGGTATAAAATATAGACATAATAGATGAAATAGATATAGGTATAAAATATAGACATAATAGATATACGTATAATATATAGACAAAATAGATATAGGTATAAAATATAGACATAGATATAATAGATATAAAATATAAACATAATAGATATAAGAGAGATGGGTTTAAAATATAGACGTAATAGATATAATAGATATAGGTGAAAAATATAGACATAGTAGATATAATAGCTATAGGTATAAAATATAGACATAATGGATATAATAGTTATAGGTTTAAAATAAAGACATAATAGATATAATAGATATAGGTATAAGATACAGACATAATAGATATAATAGATATAGATATAAAATATAGACATAATAGATATAAGAGATATAGGTATAAAATATGGACATAATAGATATAGGTATAAATATAGACATAGTAGATATAATAGATACAGGTGTTAAATATAGACATAACAGATATAGGAATAAAATATGGACATAATTGAAATAGGTATAAAATATAGAGAAAATATATATAAAAGATATAGGTATAAAATATAGACATAATAGATACAATAGATATAGGTATGAAATATAGACATAATAGATATAATAGATATAGGTATAAAATAGAGCAAAGTAGACATAATAGATATAGGTATAAAATATAGACATATTAGATATCAGTATAATATATAGACATACTAGATATAATAGATATAGATATAAAATATAGACATAACTGGTATAAAAATGTAGGTATGAAATATATACATAATACATATAGGTATAATATATACACATATTAGATATAATAGATATATGTATAAGATATAGACATAATAGATATAATAGATATAGGTATAAAATAAAAATATAAAAGATATAATAGATACAGGATTAAATACAGACATAATTGAAATAGATATAAAATATAGACAAAATAGATATAAAAGATATAGGTATCAAATATAAACATAATAGATATAATAGATATATGTATAAGATATATACATAATAGATACAATAGATATAGGTATAAAATATAGACATAATAGTTATAATAGATACAGGTATAAAATATAGACATAATAGATATAATAGATATAGATATAAAATATAGACATAATAGATATAGGTATAAAATATAGACATATTAGATATAATAGATATAGGTTTAAAATACACACATAAGAGATATAGGTATAAAATATAGACATAATAGATATAATAGATATGGGTATAAAATATAGACATAACTGGTATATAAATATAGGTATGAAATATAGACATAATATAGATATAAAATATAGACAAAATAGATATAATAGATATACGTATAAAATATGGACATAATAGATATAGGTATTAAATATAGACATAATAAATATAGTAGATATAGGTATAAAATATAGACAAAATAGATATAATAGATATAGGTATAAAATATAGACATAGTAATTATAATAGATATAGGTATAAAATACAGACATAATAGATATAGTTACAAAATATAGACATAATGGTTATAATAGATATAGGTATGAAATATAGACATAATAGATATAATAGTTATAGGTTTAAAATAAAGACATAATAGATATAATAGATATGGGTATAAAATATAGACATAATAGATATAATAGATATAGGTATAAAATATAGACATAAAAGATGTAATACATATAGGTATAAAATATAGACATCATAGATATGATAGATATAGGTATAAAATATAAACATAATAGATATAGGTATAAAATATAGACACAATAGATATAGGTATAAAATATAGACATAATAGGTATAAGAGATATAGTTATAAAATATAGACATAATAGTTATAATAGATATAGGTATAAAATATAGGTATAATAGATATAATAGATATAGGTATAAAATATAGACATAATAGATATAATAGATATAGGTATAAAATAGAGATATAATAGATATGGGTATAAAATATAAACATAATAGATATAGGTATAAAATGTAGACATTATAGATATAACATAGGTATAAAATATAGACATAATAGATATAATAGATACAGCTATAAAATATAGACATAATAGATATAATCCATATAGGTATAAAATATAGACATAATAGATATAGGTATAAAAGGTAGACATTATAGATATAATATAGGTCTAATATAAAGACATAATAGATATAATAGATAGAGGTATAAAATATAGACATAACAGATATAATCCATATACGTATAAAATATAGACATAATAGATATAGGTATAAAATGTAAACATAATAGATATAATAAATATAGTTCTAAAATATAGACATAATAAACATAATAGATATAGGTACAAAACTTAGACATAATACATATAGGTGTAAAATATAGACATAACAGATATAATAGGTATAGTTATAAAATATAAACATAATAGATATAGGTATAAAATATAGACACTATACATAATAGATATAGGTATAAAATATAGACATAATAGATATAGTTATAAAAAATAGACATAATTGATATAATAGATATAGGTATAAAATGTAGATAAAATAGACATAATAGATATAGGTATAAAATATAGATATAATAGAAATAATAGATATAGGTATAAAATACAGATATAATAGATATAAAATATAAATAAAATAGATATAATAGATAAAGGTATAAAATATATATAGAAGGTATCGGTATAAAATATAGTTATAATAGATATAGGTATATCATATAGATATAATAGATATAGGTATAAAATATAGACATAATAGATATAGTAGATATAGTAGATATAGTTATCTAATATAGACATAATAGATGTAATAAATATAGGTATACAATACAGACATAATAGATATAATAGATATAGGTATAAAATATAGACATAATAGATATAATAGATATAGGTATAAAGTATGGACATAATAGATATAATAGATACAGGAACAAAATATAGATATAATAGTTATAGGTATAAAATATAGAAATAATAGATATAATAGATACAGTTATAAAAAAGATGTAATAGATACACGTATAAAATACAGACAATAGATATAATAGATATATGTATAAAATATAGATATAATAGATATAATGGATATAGGTATCAAATATAGACATAATAGATATAGGTATAAAATATGGATATAGTGGATATAATGGACATAGGCATAAAAAATAGACATAATAGATATAATAGATATAGGTATAAAATATAGACATAATTGATAGTAGAGGTATAAAATATAGACATAATAGATATAAAAAATATAGGTACAAAATATAGACAATAGATATAATAGATATACGTATAAAATATTAACATAATAGATATTGTAGATATAGACATAATAGATATAATAGATAAAGGTATAAAATGTAAATATATTACATTAAATATAGGTATAAAATATAATAGATAATAGATAATAGATATAGGTTTAATAGATATAGGTATAAAATATAGACATAACAGTTATGATAGATATCGGTATAAAATATAGACATAATAGATACAATACATATAGGTATAAAATATATGCATAATAGATATAAAAGATAGAGTTACAAAATATAGACATAATAGATGAACTAGACGTATGAATTATAGACATTATAGATATAATAGATATAGGTATAAGAAATAGACATAATAGATATAATAGATAGAGTTATAAAATATACACATAATATATATAATAGATATAGGTATAAAATATAAATATATTAGATCGAGGTATAAAGTATAGATATAATAGATATAGGTAAAAAATATAGCCATAATAGATATAAGAGATATATGTATAAAATATAGACATAATAGATACAGGTATAAAATATAGACATAATAGATATAACAGATATAATGGATAGAAGTATAAAATATAGACATAATAGATATAAGAGATATATGTATAAAATATAGATATAATAGATATAGGTATAAATTATGGACATAATAGATATAATAGATATAGGTATAAAATATAGACATAATAGATATAATACATATACGTATAAAATATAGACATAGTAGATATAATGGATATAGGTATAAAATATACACGTAATAGATACACGTAAAAAATATAGACATAATAGAAATAATAGATATAGGTATAAAATATACACATAATAGATATAATAGATATAGGTATAAAATATAGACATAATAGACATAATGGATATAGGTATAAAATACTGACATAATAGATATTATAGACAGAGGGATAAAATATAGACATAATACGTATAACCGATATAGGTATAAAATATAGACATAATAGATATAATAGATAGAGGTATAAAATATATACATTATAAATATAATAGATATATGTATAAAACATAGACATAAACGACATCATGGTTATGGTATAAAATATAGACATAATAGATATAATAGATGTAGGTATAAAATGTAGACATAATAGATATAATAGATATAGGTATAAAATATAGACATAATAGATATAACAGATATAGGTATGACATATAGACATAATAGATACAATAGATATAGGTATAAAATACGGACATAATAGATATTGGTATCAAATACAGGCATAATAGAAATAATAGATAGAGGTATAAAATATACACATTTAGATATAATAGATATAATGAATAGAGGTATAAAGTATAGAGATAATAGATACAATAGAAATATAAAATATAGACATAATAGATGTAATAGATAGAGATAGAAAACATAGATATCATAGATATAATAGATAGAGGTATAAAACATAGACAAAATGGATATAATAGATATAGGTATAAAATATAGACATAATAGATATAATAGATATAGGTATAAAATACAGATATAATAGATAAAAGAGATAGAGTTGTAAAATATAGACATTATAGATATAATAGATAGGGTATAAAATACAGACTTAATCGATATTATAGATAGAGTTATAAAATATAGACATAACAGACATAGGAGTAAAATATAGACATTATAGATATAACAGATATAGGTATAAAATATAGACATAATACATATTATAGATACAGCTAGAAAATATAGACAAAATAGAAATAATAGATATAGGTAAAATATAGACATAATAGATATAGGTATAAAATATAGACTTAATTGATATAATAAATATAGTTATAAAACATGGATATAATCGACATAATATATAGAGGTATAAAATGTAGACATAATAGATCTAAAAGATGGAGGTATAAAATACAGACATAATAGATTTAATAGATAGAGGTAGAATATATAGACATAAGAGATATAACAGAGGTATAAAATACAGACATAATAGATATAATACATATAGGTTTAAAATATAGACTTAAAAGATATAATAGATATAGGTATAAAATATAGATATAACAGATATAATAGAGAGTCATAAAACATACACATAATATATATAATAGATAGAGGTATAAAATATATACATAATAGATATAATTGATACAGGTATAAAACATAGACATAATAGATATAATAGAGGTATAAAATATAGAAAATAATAGATATAATAGAGGTATAAAATAGAGACATAATAGATATAAATATAAAATATAGACGTAATAGATATAAGTGATAGAGGTATAAAATATAGACATAACAGATATAATAGATATAGGAATAAAATATACATTTAAAAGATATAATAGAGAGAGGTATAAAATATAGACAACATAGATAAAATAGATATAGGTATAAAATATAGACATAATAGATATAATAGATATAGGTATAAACTACAGATATAATAGATATAGGTATAATAAAGAAACAATAGATATAATAGATATAGGTATAAAATATAGACATAATAGTTATAATAGATATAGACAAAATAGATATGATAGATATAGGTATAAAATATAGACATAAGACATATAATAGATATAGTTATAAAATATGGACATAATAGATATAATAGATACAGATATAAAATATGGACATAATAGATATAGGCATAAAATACAGATAAATAGATATAAAAGACAGAAGTATAAAATATAGACATAATAGATATAAGAGATATAGATATAAAATATGGACATAGTAGATATAGGTATAAAGTAAACACACAATAGATATAATAGATATAGGTATAAAATATAGACATAAGAGATATAATATATATAGGTACAAAAGGTAAACATCATACATATAATCGATACAGGTATAAAATATATACATAACAGATATAGGTATGAAGTATAGACATAATAGATATAATAGACATAGGTATAACATACGGACATAATACATACAATAGATATAGGTATAAAATATAGACATAATAGATATAATAGATATAGGTATAAAATATAGATGCAATAGATATAATAGATATCCGTATAAAATATAGATACAATAGATATCGGTATGAAACATAGATATAATAGATATAATAGATACCGATATAAAATAGAGATATAATAGATAAAATTATAAAATAAAAATATAATAGATATAATAGATATAGGTATGAAATATAATATATATAGGTATAAAATATAGTTATTACAGATATAGGTATAAAATATAGATAAAATAGATTTAATAGATATAGTTGTAAAATATAGACATAATAGATATAATAGATATAGGTATAATATATACACATAATAGATATAATAGATATAAGTATAAAATATAGACATAATAGATATAATAGATATAGGTATAAAATATCGTAATAAAAGATATAATACATATAGGTATGAAATATAGATAGAATAGATATAACAGATAGAAGTATAAAAAATAGACATAATAAATATAGGTATAAAATATAGACATAATAGATATAATTGATATAGGTATAAAATATAGTTATAATAGATAAAGGTATAGAATATAGACATTAAGGATATAATAGATATAGGTATAAAAGATAGACACAATAGATATGATATATATGGGTATAAAATATAGACATAATACATATGATAAATATAGGTATAAAATATAGACATAATAGATATAATAGATATAGGTATAAAATATAGACATAATAGATATAGGTATAAAATATATACATAATAGATATAAGAGATAGAGTTATAAAATATAGACATAGTAGATATAATAGATACAGGTATAAAATATAGATATAATAGATATAGGTATAAAATATAGGCATAATAGATACAATAGATGTACTTATAAAATATAGACATAAAAGATATAACACAAATAGGTATAAAATAAAGACAGAATAGATATAGGTATAAAATATTGACATAATAAATATAATAGATATAGATAAAATACAGATGTTATCGATATAGGTATAAAATGTAGACATAATACACATAATAGATTTAAGTATAATATACAGTTATAATAGATATAGGTATAAAATATAGATATAGATATACGGATAAAATACAGACATAATAATTATAATATATGTAGGTATAATATGTAGACATAATAGATATAATAGATATAGGTATAAAACATAGAAATAATAGATATAATCGATATAGGTATAAAATATAGATATAATAGATATAATACCTATAGGTATAAAATGTAGACAGAATAAACATAATAGATACAGGTATGAAGGATACACATAATAGAAATAATAGATACTGGTATAAAATATAGACATAATGGATATTATAGATATAGGTATAAAATATAGACATAATAGATTTAATAAATACAGGTAAAAAATATAGATATAATAGATATAGGTATAAAATATAGATATAATAGATATAATAGATATATGTATAAAAAAGATATAATAGATACAGGTATAAAATATAGACAATAGATAGAATAGATATAGGTATGAAATATAGATATAATAGATATAATTATAAAATATTAATATAATAGATATAGATACAGGAAATAATATAGATATAATGTATGAAGGTATAAAATTTTGTTATAATAGGTATAAGAATAAAATATAGATATAGGCATAAAACATAGACATTATAGATATGATAGATATAAGTATAAAATATAGATATAATAGATATAAAGGATATAGGTAAAAAAATAGATATAATAGATATAGGTATAAAATACAGACATAAGAGATATAATACATACAGGCATAAAATATAGACATAATAGATATAACAGATATATTGGATAGAGTTATAAAATATAGACATAATAGATATATGTGATATATCTATAAAATACAGATATAATAGATATAGGTATAAAATATAGAAATAATAGATATAATAGATATAGGTATAAAATATAGACATAATAGATATAATAGATATACGTATAGATTGTAGACATAATAGATATAATAGATATAGGTATAAAATATAGACATAATAGATATAATATATATAGGTATAAAATATAGCCATAATAGATATAATAGATATAGGTATAAAATATACACATAATAGTTATAGGTATAAAATATAGACATAATAGATATAATAGATATAGGTATGAAATACAGACATAATAGATGTTATTGATATAGGTATAAAATATAGACATAAAAGATATAAGATAGGGATATAAAATATAGATATAATAGATATAGGTATAAAATATCGATATAATAGATAAAATAGATATATGTATAAAATATAGATATTATAGATATAGGTATAAAATATAGATATAACAGATATAATAGAAATAGGTATAAAATATAGATATAATAGATATAATTATACAATATAAATGTACTAGATATAATAAAGGTATAAAATATAGATAAAATAGATATCGGTATAAAATATAGTTATAATAGATACAGGTATAAAATATAGATATAACAGATATAATAGATATAGGTATAAAATATAGACATAAAAGATATAATACATATAGGTATCAAAAATAGACATAATAGATTTAATAGATATCGGAATGAAATAAACACATAATAGATATAATACATATAGGTATAAAATATAGACATAATAGACATAATCGATATAGGTATAAGATATAGATATAATAGATATACGTATAAAATATAGACATAATAGATATAATAGATATAGGTATAAAATAGAGACATAATGGATATAGGTATAAAATATAGACATAATAGATATAGATATAGGTATAAAATATAGACATAATAGATATAATAGATATAGGTATAAAGTATAGACATAATAGACATAATACATATAAGTATAAAATATAATCATAATAGATATAGGTATAAAATATAGATATAATAGATATAGGAGATATAGGTATAAAATACAGACATAATAGATATAATAGGTATAGGTTAAAACATAGACATAATAGATATAGTAGATACAGGTATAAAATATAGATATAATAGATATAGTTATCAAATATAGATATAATAGATATAATGGATGTACGTATAAAAAATAGATATAATAGATACAGGTATAAAATATAGACAATAGATATAATAGATATAGGTGTAAAATACAGACATAATAGATATAATCGATATAGGTATAAAATATAGACATAAGGGATAAAGGTATATAATATAAACATAATAGATATAACTGATATAGTAAAAAATACAGACATAAGAGATATAATAGAAATAGGTATAAAATATAGACATAATAAGTATAATGGATACAGGTATAAAATATAGACATAATAGATATAGGTATAAAGTAGAGACATAATAGATATAACAGATATCGCTATAAAATATAGACATAATACATACAAAAGATATAAGTATAAAATATAGACATAATAGACTCAACAGATATAGGTATAAAATATAGGCATAATAGATATAATAGATATAGGTATAGAATACAGACATAATAGATACAATAGATATAGGTATAAAATATAGACATAAGAGTTATAATAAATATAGGTATAAAATAAAGACATAACAGATATAATAGATATCGGTATAAAATATAGACATAAAAGATATAGGTATAAAATATAGTCATAATAGATATAATAGACATACGTATGAAATACAGACATAGTAGATATAATAGACATAGGTATAAAATATAGAAATAATAGATAGAGGTATAAAATATAGATATAATGGATATAATAGATATAGGTATGAAATACAGACATAATAGATATACTAGATATAGGGAAAAAATATAGACATTATAGGTATAATAGATATAGGTATAAAATGTAGACATAATACATATAATAGATACAGGTATAAAATATAAATATAATAGATATACGTAAGAAATATAAACATAAAAGATAGAATAGATATAGGTATAAAAAATAGACATAATATATATAATACATATACGAATAAAATATAGACATAGTAGATATAATAGATATCGATATAAAATACAGACATAACAGGTATAGGTATAAAATATGGACATAATAGATATCATAGATAGAGGTATAAAATATATACATAATAGATATAATAGATATAGGTATGAAATGCAGACATATTATATATTATAGATATAGGTATAAAATATAGACATAATAGATGTAATAGACTTAGGTATAAAATATAGTCATAATAGATACAATAGGTATCGGTATAAAATATAGACATAAAAGATATAATAGATGGGGCATAAAATATAGACACAATAGATATAGGTATAAAATATAGACATAATAGATATACGTATAAAATATAGACATAATAGATATAATAAATATAGGTATAAAATATAGGCTTAATAGAGATAGGTATAAAATATAGACATAATAGATAATATATATATAGGTATAAAATATAGACATAATAGATATAATAGATATAGGTATAAAATATAGATGTAATAGATATAGGTATAAAATATACATATAATAGATATAATAGATACAGGAATAAAATATAGATATAATAGTAATAATTATAAAAAATAAATATAATAGATATAAAAGATATAGGTTTAAAATAGAGATACAAGAGATATAGGTATAAAATATAATTATAATAGATATAGATGTAAAATATAGATATAATAGATATAAAAGATATAGGTATAAAATATACACATAATAGATATAATAGATATAGGTATAAAATATAGACATAAAAGATATAATAGAGGTATAAAATATAGACATAAAAATAGAATTGATAGAGTTATAAAATATACACATAATAGATATAATAAAGGTATAAAGTATGGACATAATAGATATAATACATATAGACATAATAGATAACATAGATACTGCAATCAAATATAGACATAATAGATATAACAGCTATAGTTAAAATATAGATATAAGAGATATAATAGATATAGGTATAAAATATAGATATAATAGATATAGATATATGTATAAAATATAGATATAAAGACATAATAGATATAGGTATAAAATATAGATATAATAGATATAGGTATAAAATATGGATATAATTGATATAATAGATATAGGTATAAAAAGTAGACATAAAAGATACAGGTATAAACTATAGACATAATAGATATAATAGATATAGGTATGAAATATACACATAATAGATATAATAGATATATGTATAAAATATACACCTAATAGATATAATAGATATACGTATAAAATATATACATAATAGCGATAGGAATAAAATATACACAGAATAGATATAATAGATATAGTTATACAATATAGAGATAATAGTCATAATAGACATAGGTATAAAATCTAGACATAATAGGTATAGGTATAAAATACAGACATAATAGATATAATAGATATAGGTGTAAAATATAGACATAATAGATATAATAGACATAGGTATAAAATATAGACATAATAGAGATAGGTAAAAAATATAGATATAATAGATACAGGTAAAAAATATACACATAATAGACATAATAGATATAATTATAAAATATAAACATAATAGATACAAAACATAGATGTATAAAATGTAGACATAATAGATATAATAAGTATAGGTATAAAATATAGACATAATGTATATAATAGACATAGGTATAAAATGTAGACATAATAAATATAATAGGCATACGTCTAAAATAGAGATATAAGAGATATAGGTATAAAATAAAGATGTAATAGATATAGGTATAAAATTTACGTATCAGAAATATAGGTATAAAATATAGACATAATAGGTATAATAGAAATAGGTATAAAATATAGACATAATAGATATAATAAATACACGTATAAAATATAGACATAATTGATATAATAGATATAGGTACAAAATATAGACATAAAATATATAATAGATACACGTATAAAATATAGACATAATTGATATAATAGATATAGGTAAATTATATAGACATAATGGATACAATAGATATACATATAAAACACAGACAAAGTAGGTTTAATAGATATAGGTATAAAATATGGACATAATAGATATAAGAGAGGTATAAAATTGAGACATAATAGATATAATAGACATAGGTATAATATATCTACATAATAAATCTAATAGATATAGGTATAAAATATAGACATAATAGATATACCTATAAAATATAGACATAACAGTTATAATAGACATACGTATAAAACATAGACATAGTAGATATAATAAATATAGGTATCAAATATAGTCATAAGAGATATAATAGATATAGGTATAAAATATAGACACAATACATATAGGTATAAAATATAGACATAATAGATATAATAGATATAGGTATGAAATACAGACATAATAGATATTACAGACATAGGTATAAAATATAGACACAATAGATGTAATAGACATAGGTATAAAATATAGACATAATCGATACAATAGATATCGGTATAAAATATAGACATAAAAGATACAATAGATAGGGGTATAAAATATAGACAGAATAGATATAGGTGTAAAATATAGACATAATAAATATAGGTATAATATTTAGACATAATAGATATAAGAGATATAGGTATAAAATATAGACATAATAGATATATTAGATACAGGTATAAAATATACACATAATAGATATAATAGACACAGGTATATAATATAGATATAATAGATATAAGCATAAAATACAGATATGCATATAATACATATACGTATAAAAAAAGATATAATCGACACAGGTATAAAATACAGACAATAGATATAATAGATATAGATAGAAAATATAGATATAATAGATATAATTATAAAAAATATAAATATAATAGATATAATTGATATAGGTAAAAAACATAGATAAAATGTATATAAGTATACAATATGGTTATAATAGATATAGTTATAAAATATAGATAAAATAGATATAGGTATAAAATATAGACATAATAGCTATAACAGATATAGTTATAAAATATAGACATAATAGATATAATAGATATAGATATAAAATATAGATAAATAGATATAATACATATAGGTATAAAATATATACACACTAGATATAATAGATATAGGTATAAAATAGAGATATAATAGGTATAATAGATATAGATATAAAATATAGATATAAGAGATATAGGTATAAAATGTAGATATTATAGATATAATAGATATAGGTATAAAATATATATATTGTATATAATAGATATAGATATAAAATATAGATATAATAGAGATAGATATACGTATAAAATATAGATAATATGGATATAATAGATATAGGTATAAAATATAGATATAACAGATATCGCTATGAAATACAGGCACAATAGATATACATATAGGTATACAATAAAGATATAATGGATATAGGTTCAAAAAATAGATATAATAAATATAATATATATTGGTATAAAATATAAACATAATAGATGTAATAGATACACATATAAAATATAGACACAATAGACATAATAGATATAGGTATAAAATATAGATATAATAGATATAATAGATAAACGTATAAAATATAGACATAATAGATATAGGTATAAAATATAGACATCATAGATATAATAGATATAAGTATAAAATATAGACATCATAGATATAATAGATATAAGTATAAAATGTAGACATGAAAGATATGATAGATATAGTTGTAAAATATAGACATAATAGATATAATAAATATAGGTTTAAAATATAGGTTTAAAATATAGAAAATAGATATAATAGATATAAGTATCAAATATAAACATAATAGATATAGGTATAAAATATAGACTTAATAGATACCATAGATATAGGAATAAAATATGGACATAATAGATATAGGTATCAAATATAGATATAATAGATATAACAGATATAGGTATAAAATATGGATATAATATATATAATAGATATAGGTATAAAATATGGATATCATAGATACAGATATTGGTATAAAATATAGATATAACAGATAACATGGTTATAGGTATAAAATATAGATATAATAGATATAGGTATAAAATATAGTTATAATAGGTATAGTAGATATAGTTATAAAATATAGATATAATAGGTATAACACACAAAGGTATAAACAACAGATATAATAGATATAGTTATAAAATATAGATATAGTGGATATAATAGATGTAGGTATAAAATATAGACATAATTGATATAATAGATATAGGTATAAAATATACACATAATAGATATAATAGATATAGGTATAAAATATAGACATAACAGATATAATGAATATAGGGATATAATATAGACGTAATAGATATTATAGTTATAGGTATAAAATATAAACATAATACATATAATAAATATGGGTATAAAATATATACAATAGATATAATAGATATAGGTATGAAATACAGACATAATAGATATAATAGATATAGGTATAAAATATAGACATAATAGACATAATAGATATAGGTATAAAATATAGATATAATAGATATAATAGATAAAGGTATAAAATATAGACATAATAGATATAATAAATATACGTATAAAATATAGACATAAGAGATATGATAGATATAAGTATAAAATATAGACAAAATTGATATAATAGATATAAGTATAAAATATAGACATCATAGATATAATAGATATAGGTATAAAATGTAGACATGAAAGATATAATAGATATAGGTATAAAATATAGACATAATAGATTTAGGTATAAAATATAGACATAATAGATATAATAGTTATAGGTATAAAATATAAACAGACGAGGTATAATAGATATAGGTATAAAATAAAGACATACTAGATACAATACATATAAGTATAAAATATAGATATAATAGATATAATGGACATTGGTTTAAAATATAGACATAACATACATAATAGATATTGGTATAAAATATAGACATAATAGATATAGGTATAAATTATAGACATAATAGATATAATAGATATCCCTGTAAAATATAAACAGACGAGGTATTATAGATATAGGTATAAAATATAGATATAATAGATATAATATATATAGGAATAAAATATAGACATATTAGATATTGGTATAAAATATAAACATAAGAGATATAATACATATAGGTACAAAATATAGACATAAAGATATAATAGATATAGGTATAAAATATAGACATAATAGATAAATGTATAAAGTATAGACACAATAGATATAAAAGATATAGGTATAAAATATAGACATAAGAGGTATAGTCGATAAAGTTATAAAACATAGATACAAGAGATATAATAGATATAGGTATAAAAAATAGACAGAAAAGATATGGGTATAAAATATATACATAATAGATATAATAGATATAGGTATAAAATATCGACTTAAGAGATATAATAGTTATAGGTATAAAATATGGACATTATACATATAATCGATACAAGTATAAAATATAGACATCATAAATATAGGTATAAAGTATTGACATAATAGATATAATAGATATAGGGAAAAATATAGACATAATACATACAATAGATATAGGTATAAAATATAGACATAAGAGATATAATAGATTTAGGTATACAATATAGACATAATAGATATAAAAGATATAGGTATAAAATATAGACATAATAGATATCATAGATAAAGGTATAAAATATAGACATAATAGATACAGGTATAAAATATAGACATAATAGATATAAAAGACATAGCTACAAAACATAAACATAATAGATATCATAGATAAAGGTATAAAATATAGACATAATAGACAGAGGTAGAAAATATAGATATAACAGATACAGGTACAGAATATAGACATAATAGACATAAGAGGTACAGGTATAAAATATAGACATAATAGATATAATAGATATAGGTTTAAAATATAGACAATACATATAGAGATAAAAAATATAGAAAATAGATATAATAGATATTGGTATCAAATATAAATATAATAGTTAAAGGTATAAAACATAGACATAATAGATACCATAGATATAGGTATAAAATATTATCATAATAGATATAAGAGATATAGGTATAAACTATAGACATAATAGATATAATACACATAGGTATAAAATATAGACATAATAGATATAATACATACAGACATAAAATACAGATATAATAGATATAATGGATATACGTATAAAATACAGATATAATAGATATAATAGATATAGGTATAAAATATAGATATAATACATATAGGTATAAAATATGAATATAATTGATATAATCGATATAGGTATAAAATACAGATATAATATATATAGGTATAATATATAGATATAATGGCTATAATAAATGTAGGTATAAAATACAGATATAATAGATATAGGTATAAAATATAGACATAATAGATATAATAGATTCCAGAAGAAAATACAGATATAATTGATATAATTATGAAAAATAAATATAACAGATATAATAGATATCGGTATAAAACATAGACATAATAGATATAGTAGATAGAGGTATAAAATATAGACCTCAAAGATATAATAGATATAGGTATAAAATATAGACATAATAGATATGATATATAGGGGTATAAAATATAGACATAATGGATAAGATATATATGTATAAAATATAGACATAATAAATATGATATATATAGGTATAAAATATAGACATTATAGATATAATAGATATAGTTATAAAATTTAGACATAAGAGATATAATAGATATAGGTATAGAATATTGACATAATAGATACAATAGATACAGGTACAAAATATAGATATAATAGATATAGGTATAAAATATAGATATAATAGATATAATATATATCTATAAGAAGTAGATATAATAGATACAGGTATAAAAGATAGACTATATATATAATAGATAAAGATATAAAAAATAGATATAATAGATATAATTATGCAATATAAATGTAACAGATATAATAGATATAGGTAAAAAATATAGATATAATGGATATAGGTATAAAATATGGTTATAATATATATAAGTATAAAATATAGATATAATAGATCTAGGTATAAAGTACAGACACAATAGATATAATGGATATAGGTATAAAATATAGACATAACAGATATAATAGATATAGTTATACAATATATACATAATATATATAATAGATATAGGTAAAAAATATAGACATAACAGATATAGGCATAAAATACAGATATAATAGATATAATAGATAGAGGTATAAAATATAGACATAATAGATATAATAGATAAAGGTATAAAATATCGACACAATAGATATAAGAGATGGAGGTATAAAATATAGACATAATAGATATAATAGATAGAGGTATAAAATATAGACATAATAGACATAATAGATAGTTGTATAAATTATAGACATAATAGATATAATATATAGAGGTAAAATAGAGACATAATAGATATAATAGATATAGGCATAAAATATAGACATAATAGGTATAATAGATATAGGTATAAAATATAGACATAATAGATATAACAGATATAATAGGCATAAGTATAAAATATAGATATAATAGATATAGATATAAAATATAGATATAATAGATATAATTATAAAATATAAATATGATAAATATAATAGATATAGGTATGAAATACAGACATAATAGACATAATAAATATAGGTATAAAATATAGACATAATAGATATAGGTACAAAGTATAGACATAATGGTTATAATAGATATAGGTATAAAATATAGACATAATACATATAATAGATACAGGTATAAAATATAGATATAATAGATATACGTATGAAATATAAACGTAAAAGATAGAATAGATGAAGGTATAATAAATAGACATAATATATATAATACACATACTTATAAAATATAGACAGTAGATATAATAGATATAGATATAAAATATAGACATAATAGGTATAGGCATAAAATATGGACATAACAGATATCATAGATAGAGGTATAAAATATAGACATAATAGATATAATAGATATAGGTATGCAATACAGACATAATAGATATTATAGATATAAGTATAAAATATAGACATTATAGATGTAATAGACATAAGTATAAAATATAGACATAATAGACATAATAGATATAGGTATAAATTATAGATATAATAGATATCGGTATAAAATATACATATAATTGATATAACAGATACAGGAATAAAATATATGTATAATAGGTATAATTATAAAAAATAAATATAATAGATATAATAGATATAGGTTTAAAATAGAGATACAAGAGATATAGGTATAAAATATAATTATAATAGATATAGATGTAAAATATAGGTATAATAGATATAAGAGATATAGGTATAA